>NW_007730861.1:177076-177885 GCF_000696425.1 Galeopterus variegatus | reverse complement strand
TTTTTTTTTTTTTAGGGTTATGGGGGTCCACAGGAAGTTAGCAGCAGAAGACAGGTAAAAGGCACCATTTTACAATGAGAAAATGACATTTAATTTCTTACCTGTAGAAAAATGAATATTTATTTATTTGCCATGCTGACCTTACTCCGAGGAAGAGTTGGAACATGAAAAAAAATACAAAGAGGCTTTACATATTTTTTTTTCCATTTCAGAAAATCGTATTAAACTCCTAGCCCTCAGCAATGGGTATTTTCGAGCCCTATTAGATAGCATAGTATTAAGGTATGGACTATATAAACCTTAGGGTGTTTGTTTACCAAGAAGATTTATGTGACCCTCAAAGCTCCCATGCACCTCCTGAGAATTCTGCAGAGTGGAGGCCTTTATATCCAGTTCGTGATTATGCTTCTCTGAGATACTGAGCTAATATTGGCGATGGAGTCTAGAAGCATTAAGCATGTTCATTTAGGCAGTAATTTCTGTCTTATCTGTTATCAACCTTTATTACAGTGGTTAGCATGTAGCTGAAATGAGAATGATTCCGGCTTAATTTTATTTTTCTTGTCTCCACTTCTCTTATGATGTTTGTCTTCAGTCTCTCTGAAGAATATAGGTTGTCAGATGAGTGTAATTACATGCCAATAAAGCATATTTTTTTCAGTTTAAATTTCTAAAACTGAGGCTACTAAGAGGCAAAGAAAGCTCAGAAAATTGAAACTCTTAGCAAATCCATCTATCCATTAATTTTAGATTTTTTTTTTCCCTTTTTGTCTTTTTTCGTGACCGGCAACGGATCGCAACCCTCAGTG
>NW_007730861.1:169116-171465 GCF_000696425.1 Galeopterus variegatus | reverse complement strand
TTTACATCAAGTTTGTATTAACCCTAACACCAGAACCTGGCTTTTCTGACACTTAGTGTAACGGATTTTACTCTACGATGATGAATATGGGGAGAACTTAATGTGGAATGAGCCCAGAGGGAAACAAAAGGTTGAAAATTAGTCATAATTTCTAAGTATTTAGCTTGACAAGGCAAGGCTAATGTAAGACTTCATAACTAACTGCACTTAAAGGTTAGTGACAGCTTTTACAGCAAGAATTATGATGACCAATATGTACTAATGACTTAAGACATAACAAGAACAAATATATTAAAGTTGTACTGTGACGATTTGGGTGAGGTATAGAAAATACCCCATTGTTAAATCTAGGAAGATACTATTAGGAAACATTTATAGAAATTTATTTTTGGAAGATGTTTGCAGAAAATAATCTAGATCCAGGTGTGTGTGTACATGCACGCATGCATGTGTGTGTGTCTGTGTATGTGTTTAATTACAAACCTCCTGTCCAATGAAAGGAAGCCCAGAGGAAAGTGGAGCTGCATCTAGAAAGAATCCCAGCTGCTCCTGGGATCCTGGAGTTCCTTAGAGTCTGAATGAGAAGCCCTGAGCCCGATTATCATTTGCCCAGAATGGTTTACCTTAGGGCAGAGAGTGGCTTTACGAGAGTACTTCAGCTCTGACATTCAAGGAAGAGCTCTTTGCCTGAATATTAAGAAGTATTTTGGCAATGTACATGATATTCAACAGTCATTGACTCATGCCCTTCCATTTCAACTAAATTGAATAATCAATGCTCCACATGAGGCCTTGCACACAGTGGGTTCTTGACAAATATTTGATGAACAAATGCTGTTATTTGTACAGCAGAGAGCCCTAATTCTCTAAATGAGTTGGTGCAAAGCAATGACAAGTCAGCGGCACAGAGTTAATTTTGGCTTCCTGTCCTCTCTAGACAGTGTATTGGATTTCACCCCATGTGTGGCTGCCAAAGATACAATTTTCCCAAATCTGTGCTTCTAGCCTGGGCAGGAACTGAGATGGCTATGGCTGCAGAAACATGAGACACAGACCCAGGGCCAACCTGACTCCATCAATATCTTCCTGCTCAGCACTTCCAAAATGTTTCCTATATTAACCTCTTTGGACAATAAAGAGGGAAAAAGGGATATTTTTAAAAGAGCAAATTGTCAATATGGAATAAACAACCAAATATGCTCTGAATTGGACACGTTTTACAACCAGGATTTTCACACCTGTTTTTTTTCCTTCTTTTCGCTAGTGCCGTTTATGGCTATGGGGAGATGACTGCAAGGCATTAGGGATTTTGGATGTTGCCAAGTCAATCTACCATTAAATGTGAGGCTTCAGAGAGTAGAAAGTAATTTTACTGGGTTCACTAACTTTTTAGGGACCTGATAAATATTTTTAGAACTGGCATATAAGGAAGATTGTATTTTTACAGACAAAAGGACATTTTGTAACTCCCCCCTCCACCCCCATAAAGTACATTTTTTGGTGGCACTTTCATTAGCAGTTTTTCTTCTCTTGATTTTATTTATCATGCAAATTGTATAAAAATAACAACCAAGAAATAAAAGAAGAAGGAAGTTGCCAAAAATATTATTTTATTTATCATGCAAATAGTATAAAAATAACAACCAAGAAATAAAAAAAAGAAGGAAGTTGCCAAAAATATCACCATTCGAATATAGAAAATGTTTTAATTTTCAATGATTCCTTATAGACACAGTTCATACAAATATATAGGGTTAATCAAGCTGTAGATAGAATTATGTCTGCCATTTTATGCCAAAACGGATGTTATGTATATTTTCTGTGTTGAATAATTTTTAAAATCATTGTATTAGTGGCTATATATATATTTTACGTCACCATATGAGGTGATGCTGTTATTATGTCTTGAAAGATGTGTGGATTTTAACNCTATCCTAGTTCTCCAGTGGCCTTCTAATTTTCTCAAACTCATTTAGAGAAGGAGGTACAATAAGTCATATATTCCCAAATGTGAATTGAAGCCAACTTTACATTTCTCTTCTAGGGGTAATAACTTTGAAATCTTATTTGAGCATAGAGATCCTGGCTTTTGCTAATAGAATTTTGGTATTCATTAGGAGGTGGCTAAGCTATTGATCTCAGAGATCTTAGAACCTACTGTCTATGGATAGGTTTGTAGCCTCTCTGGCATTCACAGCTAAACAGGAGTTGAAGAAACTTCAAGAGTCTTGCTCTCTTGTACTTTTACTTAGCAAGTGGGAAAGTTGAGGTTTTGAATTGCCAAAGGCTTTACATCAAGTTTGTATTAACCCTAACACCAGAACCTGGCTTTTCTGACACTTAGTGTAA
>NW_007730861.1:140315-168022 GCF_000696425.1 Galeopterus variegatus | reverse complement strand
TTTTACGTCACCATATGAGGTGATGCTGTTATTATGTCTTGAAAGATGTGTGGATTTTAACCAGGTGTGTGGAGGCAAAAAGGGAATTACAGATACAGGGAAGAGCTTGTGCAAGGACAGGAAAGTCTGGTAAATTGTGGGAACGCCAGTATTAGGAATGACTGAAGGTCAGTGTGAAGGAGGGTCAGCTCCAAGGCTAAGATAGGAATCAGCTGATGAACCTGGTTTAGAAACTGGATTTTTTTTTTTAATGTAGGCAATAACATTACTATTGAAGGGTTTTAAGCAGATGAGAAGTGCAATATGATTTCTACTTTAGAAAGATCTTTCTGTCAGCCTTGAGAAGAGATTTGAGATTGACCAATTGTTGGAGGTAGAGGAATCTGCAATTATGATGACAGCTCAGGGACTAGATGAAACGAGCTTTGGGCACATTGAGTTTTATGTGCTTGTGGGCCCAGAAAAGAACTAAAAATTTTAAAATCCATTTATATACATGACATTTGTAGATATTTGAGTGGATGACATCACCAAGGGAGATTGTGTAGAATGGGGCAGGGCCAAAGACAGAAGGTGGGAAGTAAGGCCAGTTACGGCGAAGGCAAGAGGGGGGAGAAAGCAAAGGGAAAGGGCCAACCAGATGGCAGCAGGTGAATCAAGTTTGCATAGTCAAAATTATTTATTGGAGAAGTGCATGTAGATAAAAAAATATTTCCTTGACTTTTGTCCATGGAGTTCTCTCTGGATTAAATCTGTTATTATCATTTTGTGTGTTTTTTATACCATGTAGATATTAGCCCACTGTAAAAGTAATGTTTGACATTCATTCTTCCTAGTCCACTTTTGTATTTTTAAGTTTTCAATTTTATCTATCATGAATGCAAAAATTTTAAAACAGTTGAATTGCGATACTTTTCCTTTGTGATTTTTTTTCTTTTGCATGGAGGTCTAGGCAGATTAATTAATACGGATTAAAGTTTAATGGCCTAAAGGTAGGGGTTCCAGTCAAGAAGCTATGATGACAGACAAGGGATGATGTCCTGAGGGCCTGAAATAATGGAAATAGCAGCAGGAATAGAAAGAGGGGATAGATGTAAGAGTTATTACAGAGGTAAAATTTATAGGTCTTCCTAACCAACTGTAAGCATTAAGCAAGGATGTTTTGTGAACTGAAGTTCTAGAGAACAAGGGAAGGGGGAAAAAACCCAACAGGATTTTAAGGTTTTCCTATATGTTAGGCAATTTCTAGGTATTCTTATATGTTCATTCATTCAAAAATACTTATTGAGCACCTGCTGTGATCCTAACACTGTTCTTTATGCTTGGGATGTATTAATGGAGAAAGCAAAGATTTCTGCCCTTACATAGCTTACATTTTAGGGGTAAAGGCAGATGATAAACAAACAAAAAATAACATAAGGGAAGTACATAGTACTGTGGAAGTCAATGTGATTGATAGTCTGTTTGATTCTCCAGATTTACTTCCCCCATTCACCTTCCTGCCTAGAGCTCTGGGAGTCTGGCTTTTACAAATTAATCAATGGGTTCTGTTGTTTCTGGCTTCTAGTTGAGTTCAACTAATGGGAGACACTAAGGGGAGATCAGAAGTTGGGAGGAGAATGAGAGTTGTTTTCTCTTCTCCTGATCTAAGTGTTGTCTGTGGCTGTGCTTATCTGGAAAATGGCACAACTTCAGTAAGATGCTTTCTCCTACAGGTTTCACAAGGTTCCAGAAAGCTGCTGCTCCCTGCCTTGCCCTGTTTGCCAAGAATGGCATCAGAATCCTGAGGTTTCTGGCCCTGCTGTACTTTGCTGTCCATAGGTAATTTCCCCGTTGGTTTGCCCAATAGCAACTTCAACCCCCGCCCCCATTTGAGGTGTAAGTGATAAATATCAGGTTAAAAAAGAAAAGAAATAGAGCATGGTAAGTGGGATCAGGAGTGTCAGAAGTGAGGGGATAATTGACAGTATTAGGTGGTTAGTTGGGTTTCATTAAAAATGAGACATTTAAGCAAAAACTGGAAGGAGATAAAGGCTTTATTAAAGTGGATATCTGGAATAGAATCTTTTCAGGGTAAGAAGGCAACTATAGGTAAGGTGCTAAGGACGGTGCATCCTATGATGTTCAAGAAACAGAAAAATGCAGCATGGCTGGAACATAGTGAGTTGGCTTGTAGTGATAGAAGGCCAGAGACCATGTGGAAACTGAAAGTCATTGTAAATCAATGGGCATTTACTCTGGAACAGGGAGTTATGGCATTGGTATTGCAGAAAGCAGTGACATGATCCACATGTTTTAACAGGATGGCTTTGAATACCGAGTTAAGAATTGGCTTCAGGGCCAGCCCTGTGGCACACTCGGGAGAGTGCGGTGCTGGGAGCGCAGCAATGCTCCCACCGTGGGTTCGGATCCTATATAGAATGGCCGGTGCGCTCACTGGCTGAGCGTGGTGTGGGCGATACCACACCAAGGGTTGTGATCCCCTTACCGGTCACGAAAAAGACAAAAAAAAAAAAAAAAAAAAAAAAANAAGAGCTCTTTGCCTGAATATTAAGAAGTATTTTGGCAATGTACATGATATTCAACAGTCATTGACTCATGCCCTTCCATTTCAACTAAATTGAATAATCAATGCTCCACATGAGGCCTTGCACACAGTGGGTTCTTGACAAATATTTGATGAACAAATGCTGTTATTTGTACAGCAGAGAGCCCTAATTCTCTATATGAGTTGGTGCAAAGCAATGACAAGTCAGCGGCACAGAGTTAATTTTGGCTTCCTGTCCTCTCTAGACAGTGTATTGGATTTCACCCCATGTGTGGCTGCCAAAGATACAATTTTCCCAAATCTGTGCTTCTAGCCTGGGCAGGAACTGAGATGGCTATGGCTGCAGAAACATGAGACACAGACCCAGGGCCAACCTGACTCCATCAATATCTTCCTGCTCAGCACTTCCAAAATGTTTCCTATATTAACCTCTTTGGACAATAAAGAGGGATAAAGGAATTTTTTTAAAAGAGCAAATTGTCAATATGGAATAAACAACCAAATATGCTCTGAATTGGACACGTTTTACAACCAGGATTTTCACACCTGTTTTTTTTTCCTTCTTTTCGCTAGTGCCGTTTATGGCTATGGGAGATGACTGCAAGGCATTAGGGATTTTGGATGTTGCCAAGTCAATCTACCATTAAATGTGAGGCTTCAGAGAGTAGAAAGTAATTTTACTGAGTTCACTAACTTTTTAGGGACCCTTTACTGGGTTCACTAACTTTTTAGGGACCTGATAAATATTTTTAGAACTGGCATATAAGGAAGATTGTATTTTTACAGACAAAAGGACATTTTGTAACTCCCCCCTCCACCCCCATAAAGTACATTTTTTGGTGGCACTTTCATTAGCAGTTTTTCTTCTCTTGATTTTATTTATCATGCAAATTGTATAAAAATAACAACCAAGAAATAAAAGAAGAAGGAAGTTGCCAAAAATATCACCATTCGAATATAGAAAATGTTTTAATTTTCAATGATTCCTTATAGACATAGTTCATACAAATATATAGGGTTAATCAAGCTGTAGATAGAATTATGCCTGCCATTTTATGCCAAAACTGATGTTATGTATATTTTCTGTGTTGAATAATTTTTAAAATCATTGTATTAGTGGCTATATATATTTTTTACGTCACCATATGAGGTGATGCTGTTATTATGTCTTGAAAGATGTGTGGATTTTAACCAGGTGTGTGGAGGCAAAAAGGGAATTACAGATACAGGGAAGAGCTTGTGCAAGGACAGGAAAGTCTGGTAAATTGTGGGAACGCCAGTATTAGGAATGACTGAAGGTCAGTGTGAAGGAGGGTCAGCTCCAAGGCTAAGATAGGAATCAGCTGATGAACCTGGTTTAGAAACTGGATTTTTTTTTTTAATGTAGGCAATAACATTACTATTGAAGGGTTTTAAGCAGATGAGAAGTGCAATATGATTTCTACTTTAGAAAGATCTTTCTGTCAGCCTTGAGAAGAGATTTGAGATTGACCAATTGTTGGAGGTAGAGGAATCTGCAATTATGATGACAGCTCAGGGACTAGATGAAACGAGCTTTGGGCACATTGAGTTTTATGTGCTTGTGGGCCCAGAAAAGAACTAAAAATTTTAAAATCCATTTATATACATGACATTTGTAGATATTTGAGTGGATGACATCACCAAGGGAGATTGTGTAGAATGGGGCAGGGCCAAAGACAGAAGGTGGGAAGTAAGGCCAGTTACGGCGAAGGCAAGAGGGGGGAGAAAGCAAAGGGAAAGGGCCAACCAGATGGCAGCAGGTGAATCAAGTTTGCATAGTCAAAATTATTTATTGGAGAAGTGCATGTAGATAAAAAAATATTTCCTTGACTTTTGTCCATGGAGTTCTCTCTGGATTAAATCTGTTATTATCATTTTGTGTGTTTTTTATACCATGTAGATATTAGCCCACTGTAAAAGTAATGTTTGACATTCATTCTTCCTAGTCCACTTTTGTATTTTTAAGTTTTCAATTTTATCTATCATGAATGCAAAAAAAAAAAAAAAAAAAAAAAAAAAAAAAAAAAAAAAAGAATTGGCTTCAGGTGAGGTGGTGGTGGGGCAAGTCACTGAAAGGAGGAGACCTGTTGTTTAGAGATGCCCACAGTAATCTTAGGAGATGATGATATTCTGAACCTGGTGATAGAATGTTCTAGTCCGTTTTGTGTTGCTATAACAGAAATACCTGAGACTGGGTAATCTATAAAGAACAGAGGTTTATTTGGCTTACAATTCTGGGACAGTGGCATCTGGCACGGGCCTCAAGCTGCTTCTACTCATTGAGGAAAGTGGCAGGCAGCCGGCGGGTACAAGCAGATCACATGGCGAGAGGAAGCAAGAGAGAGAGAGACAGGAGGTCCCAGGGCCCTTTAAACAACAAGCTCTTGTGGGAACTAATAGAGTGAGAACTCACTCATTACACCCCCCTCCCCCAGGGAGAGCATTAATCCACTCATTAGGGATCCACCCCCATGACTCAATCAGTTTCCAACACTGCCACATTGGGGATCAAATTTCCACATGAGTTTTGGAGGGCACAACACATCCAAACTCCATCATAGAGAAAGTGGTACAAAGTGGTCACAGCACATATATACTTCGGGGTATGAGAGAAGGAGAAGAGTAAAGGATTACTCCAAGGTTTATGTCTTGGGCAACTGGTAAGATAGACTTGTGTATCTTTAGGGGGTGGGGGAAGATGAGTTCTGTTTTGGGCGTGTAGAATTTGAGATGTCTATATGGTATCTCCAATTAGAAATCTCAAGTAGGCAGATAGATAATCTGGAGTAATAAACTGGGAGTCATCATATAGATCTGCACTGTTCAATACAGTAGCCACTGGCCACATGCCCAAGCACATTTAAAGTGCTCAGTAGCCTCATGTGGCTCGTGGTTACTGTATTGGATAGTGCAGATACAGGATATTTCCAACACAGAGGAAAGCTCTAATGGACAGCACTGATCTAGATGGTAATTCAAGTAATTATATTGGATGAAATCACCAATGGAGTGATAAGAGGAAAAGAGAAAAGAATGAACATTGGGGAAATCCAATATTAAGGGCTTAGACACTGGAGGAGGAAGAAATAAAGAAGGCTTGAAACGGAAGCAGACAGTGAAGTATAAGGTAAACCAAGAATATCTGATGAAAGTGTATTATTTCATCCTCATGAAAAAATTAAGAGGCTTGGATTGTTTCTACCATTATTTAGGTGAGGAAACGGAGACTCAGAGGGTGAAAGCACACATCTTCTATGACACAGCTATTATTGGAAGAGTTGGGATTTGAGGCAAGAAAGTGTGAGCATCCTCCATTGAAAGAGATCTAGGTGGCTGTGGATATAATGATGGTAACTCTTCTTTGACCATGACTGCTAGTGTGTCCTCATCAAAGATGCCTATTCTGTTGGATTCAAGGAGTGGTTTCAGGTCTTGAGGATCCGTCTAAACACACAGGGCATACTATACCAACAGCTGCCGCCTCAGATTATGACCAAGATTCAATTCCACTCCAACTTGCCATGCTTATTGAGAGACAGTGTGTGCTTTCTAACAGCCCATCTTCCTAAGTTTAGCACATGAAAAGCAGGGGCCTACATCTTATTGACTTACTATGTTTTAAGATTGCTATATAAGGAGCTTACTGGATTACCTGATTTGGTATTTCTTACTGTAAAAACTAACATCATTTATGCCTTAGTTTGAGTTTCTTTGAAGGAATAACCTGAAATAAGGATTCAGGTTCAGGTAGTTTATTTGGGGGATCTTGGGAAGCATAAGTGAGGGAATGGGGAGAATGAGGTGTGGAAGGGAGAAAAACTAGAAAAGCCTGGTTACCTCCACGGGCAAATGGGACTTTATCTACCAAGGTCCTTCTGAATCCACTGACTCCTATCGCCCTTGGTTGAGAGATGCCTTTCAGGAAAATGACTTCTCACAATTCTGATCTGCATTTGTGCACAATTTAAGGTCTGTTCCCAGCTTCTTTCTTAACCAGAAAAACCAGAGATGCTGCAGCTTGTGTTTGAGGTGGGATATAGGCACTGTGCAAGGAACTATCCATTAAGCCGTGTTGAAATCAGGTGGGCCACGGGCACAGCATGGAGCAACCCTAAATGTAATGCAATTGGTAACATAATTTGGCTGTTGGTTGTTACTAATAAATACAGGATTATGTATCCCCCTTTAATATGGTATTTGCTTTATGTAAATATACTGGCTAACACTATTGTTTGTTCACCTCCAATAACAAAATAATTACAAACAGAGCATCAAAAGAAACCTTCTCCATCCTTTCAAATTAGACACATCACTTGGAATCAGAGAAATCAGGTTACAGTCTTAATTTTGCTGCTTATTTGTTGTCTATCTTTGGGGAAGCTAATTAACATTTCTGAACATTAGGGTTATAATCTGTACAACGAAGATAAACATATTTACCTCATGGAATTTTTGTAAGAATTATAGAGCACACACAAACACACACATACACAAAAGACAGGCATGGGTTAAATACTTAATAATATTAGTTTTCCTTTCTTTTAAAATAAGTCTAGTTATTTAACTTCTTTATTTTCTTAACTCATTTTTTCCATTTTGAATGGAAAATAGAGACACATACTGATTATTATCAGCAATGAAAAAAACCAGAGTCAAATGATATAATGTTTCATTAGATTAAATGAAGAATATTGAACTCTCATGCAGAATTTTGTCACTTAAGTTACGGAAAAATGAAAAATTATATGAACAAAGAAAATATCAGCTCTTATCCAGATTTCATACTAAAAACCTATATAATGTAGCCTAATTTTCCTTTTTTATGAAATTAGAAATCTGCTATTTCTACTTCTGTTTACTATAATGGGCATTTTGTTGATTTTAAGCTTTTAATTTTCTGTTAATATCTTTTTATCTGCCTTTCTTTATAGCACACTCATTCCCTGTTGTTTTTTGTTTACAGCCTTATTATCTAGAGATGAAGGGAGAGAAGAAATGCCAACAAATCTAAATATTGAAAGGTCAGGGTATTTACACACACACTATTTCACTTTTCAGAACGCATTAGCCCTTACAAGTCTGCTATATCTTTTAACTTTCAGATATCAAATTGATGTGGTGCCATTTTCTCTTCTGGAGGCAAATTTTGAGATCATAAAAGTGTGCCAGGAACATGAAAATGGGGCCTGGATAATTCAGAATTGAGAATATTTTCAGCTCATGGGTGGTGACAAAGAATGATAGAATTTGTTTCACTGGCTGGCTGTTTTGTAACACTTCAAGTAATAAAGGCATCAACGTAAATTCTGCACTGGTTTTGTCCCCCTGTTGAAGTTTTGCTCTAAGGAATGATGAATCTCTTTGCACAGCTGTGTAAATACTATGCCACCATTTGGCACAAATGGGAGGTTGGTCTTAGAAATCCTCACTTGTAAAGAATGGAATAAGCACAGGAATGAGAATGGGTATGGATTGGGAGAGGAAGAGAGGACTGGAGTTCCCTAGTCAGGGATTTTTTTGGTGTGGGTATTGCTGCTTTTGTCTGCCCGGCTTATTTTCATTAGGGTATCTGCTCTTTTGCTACCTCAGAGGTTCTGGTCAAACTTTCAAACACAGTACCCTGACTTATGGACAATAGGGTAGGCTCTTGTGGTCTGACAATGATAAAATCAGAAGCAATAAAAGTAGATCTGACTGTATACACAAAGATTTTAAGAAATGCATGAAAAAATTCACAAGAAAAACCAAAGACAATTGACAAACTTGGGGAAGACATTTTCAAAATATGTCACGTATGAAGGTCTAATATCACTAATATATAATGAACTCAAAATTATTAGGGAAATAATTTTAAAAACAGTAGAAGACATGAGCAGATAATTTACAATGAAAGTAGCCCTTAAACATAAAAAGGTATCCAACTTCAGACACAATTAGAAAAATTAAAATTAAAATTACACTAAGAAACCATTTATCAACTTTCCCAAATGGTGAAAATGAAAAAATCTGATTATATTCTATTGGCAAAGCTGTGAAGAAGGCAGCACTGTCACACGGGGGATCTTCAAAGATTCACGGAAAGACTCATTATCTTTTGATTCCACTTTTCCATGACCTTTATGATGCACATAAAGTTGTATTCCCTTGCATATTGCTGTGGGAATACAAATGGATACAGCTCTATTGGTTGGGAATTTCTAACAAAATGGCAATATGTTACAAAACTATATGTTCACTTACCTTTTACTCAATAATCATACTTGTAAGACTTTACCCTGAAGATACACCTCCAATAATACAAAGATACATATACACAAAGTTATTCATAATAGCATTGTTTGGAATTACAAACTATTGGAAACAACCTAAACGACCTATACATAGGAAACTTGTTAAATGAACTACAACACATCAATGCAATTGAATATGATATACCTGTAAAAATAATGAGAGCACCGTAAACTGATATGTAGCAATTTCTAGGATATATTACTAATTTTTTTAAAAAAGCAAATGCAAGTTAGTATCTATCCAAATTAGTATGCTAATATGCATGTAAAAAAGAAGGGGAAATAAGAAAATACACATTTTCTTATTTTTTGTTTCTTTGAGGAAGAAGCAACAGACGCATAAAACAAAAACTAATGATTTAGACTCTGTAATATAGGACATAGGTGGCAGTCAAGTGGAAAGGGAGAGACAATTGGAATAGGATTGAAGGGTGGGGGTAACACTTTTCCAAGTATATATTTTGATTCAGCTCTGACTTTTAGAAACATTTCCATGTCTCATATGCACATACTCAAAAGCAAATTATTAAAAATTAACATGGATGAAGAAACCCAGTGTGGAAAACAAACAGAAATAAATGAACCTAAATGTGTTACAAGTGAGTAACATAACCACAGTGAGGGGGAAGAGGAGAAAGAAAAGAATTAACATAAGAAATTTTGAAAAAAAGTATTTTGATCATATATTCTAAGGCTAAAGACAAAAAGAACTGTTCACAAATATTGAACTGTAGTTAGTAGGTTTGGTTTTTACAAGGATATAGGTTAGCAATTCTAAAACTATTTTATGTGTATTCTAGAATTAAGCAAATAAGTAAATATATTGAAAATAACGACAGCTAGGTTTCTCATTGTCCAAGAAAAGAGTTACAATTAAAGAGAGGTGAAGGCTAGAATAAATTGCTCCTGCCAGTGCTGGTCAGCCAAAAGACCACCAGGAACACATCTGTAATTGACAAGTGGGGTTTATTACTTGTCACACTGAGGGATGAGGCATGTTATGGGAAACTATGGGGTGTCTCTGTAAGAGAATATTAGAAATAGCCTACTATAGGATTTTGACTTTTGGGGGGTGGGGGGGATAATGTAGTGAAAATCTAAAGAAGTGAGCATTCACTCTAGATATGATGCTGGTAGAAAGAAAGGCAATTCTATCATTGGATGTCTCAATAATTATATTTATAGGGAAGACAGACCAGAGTGAGAACAAGTCTATAATTGGATAATGAGTGGCAGCCAATTATCTTAGCCAGAAGAGAGGGATATTTAGTATTTAGTAGGTAGCACAGTAACCTGTTTTTGTCTACGTTTAGAAAAAAATTATGAAGTGGTCTTATTTTGTCTCACATTATCATGGTCTCAGAGTAACCTTTTCTGTAGTTAGCATTCTCTGAGATTGTTTATATTCAACAGTTGAATAACATGTCCTGGCTGTGAGTACCATGCCACGTTTGAAATATCAGGGGCTGCTTTTTGCCTTTCTTGTAGCATTGAATTTGAGTCAGTGAAATCAGTATAAACTCATGGTTCATGCACACTGATATATAATCCTTAGCTCTTTCTACTGAGAGAGTCTAGAGGCAATGATACTCCACTATGAATAAGGACACCTTTTAACTGCATCTTGGTTTCTGGAAAGCATTCTCCAACAAAAGAAACAAGATCTCCTTGGAAAACTGGCTGGCTCTGTGGCTGCAGCAGAGAAATTAAATGATGAAACTGGAACATATTGTGGTGCCACGAAGTAAGGAAATATTCAGAAAATGATTGGGACATAACAAAAAGACACAGGAACCAACTTAAAGGGTCTTTTAATGGCCAGATGTGGGAAATTTGAGCAACAAATTGATGTTTGTGATGGATTATAATTCATACAATAATGGATTATAATTCATACAATAAAATAAGAATCTATGAGCATTTACTAATATAAATAATTAGATATGTGGGTGGAAAAATAAATACTCATAGAGAAGAGAAAGCTCTTTGTTAAAAATATCCAAGGTCTTTTCCCCAATGTAAATTTTTGTTGCCTTTGTCCAATATCAAATGGCTGTAGGACTGAGGGGTGATTTCTGGGTTCTCAATTTTGCTCCACTGGTTTATTTATTTATTTGTTTTTTGCCAGTACCATGCAGTTTTGGTTCTATAGCTTTGTAGTATAATTTGAAGTCAGGTAGTATTATGCCTCTGGCTTTATTTATTTTTGCTCAGGATTGCTTTGGGGAAAAGATTGCCTCTTTAATAAGTGGTGCTGGGAAAATTGGACATCCATATGCAGAAGAATGAAATAGATATGTACCTCTCACCATATACTAAAATCAACTCAAAATGGATTAAAGGCTTAAGTATAAGACCTGAAACTGTAAAATTACTAAGGTAAAATATAGGTGAAACACTTCAGCAACTAGGTCTGGGCACAGACTTCATGAACATAAGCCTGAAAGCTCAGCAACAAAAGAAAAAATAAACAAATAGTACTATATCAAAGTAAAAAGCTTCTCCACAGCAAAGGAAAAATCAACAGAGTGAAATGACAACCTACAGAGTGGGAGAAAATTTTTGCTAACTATGTATCCAACAAGGGATTAATATCCATAATATACAAGGAACTCATAACTATGTATCCAACAAGGGATTAATATCCATAATATACAAGGAACTCAAGCAATTATACAGTAAAAAGCAAATGACCCAATTAAAAAATGGGCAAACAAGCTGAATAGACATTTTTCAAAGGAAGACATACAAATGGTCAACAGGTTCATGAAAAAGTGCTCAACATCACTAGTCATCAAGGAAATGCAAATTAAAACCACATTGAGATATCACCTCACCCCAGTTAGACTGGCTATAATCAAAAAGATGGTGAAATAACAAATGCTGGCAAGGGCGTGGAGAGAAGGGAACACTACTGCACTGTTGGTGGGACTGTAAATTAGTACAACAGATAGATCTTCTATATGACCCAGCAATCTCTCTCCTGAGTATATACCCAGAGGAATGGAAATCATTGTGTCAAAGGGATACCCACACTCCCATGTTCATCGCAGCTCTGTTCACAATAGCCAAGATATGAAACCAACCTAAATGTTCATCAATGGATGATTGGATAAGGAAACTGTGGTATATATACATCACGGAATACTATTCTGTCATAAAAATGAATGAAATTCTCACATTTGCAACAACACAGATGAGCTTGGAGAAACATGTTGAGTGAAATAAGCAAAGCACAGAGGTATAAATGCCGCATGTACTCACTCATAAGTGGGAGCTAAGAGAGAAAGAAGGAAGGAAAGAAAGACCACACTGGTGCATTGGACTTGCAGAGGGAGAGAACATATCTAGGGATACAAAGTGCAGTGGGGGTAAAGGGGTGGGGGAGGGAGGTTGGAGATAATTGGGTGGGGGACACGGGGTACAATTGCAATTTGTGGTAATGGACATGCTGCCAGTATGGATCTGGCTTTCACATCTTGGGTACAAGGGGTGACAATCAGCTTTGTATCTTATGAATATTCATAACCAAAAAAAAAAAAAATCCATGGTCATAAACGTAGAAGGAATAATGAGAATAGAAATACCACAAAATAATTGTTTCAGGCAAGAATCACTGATGGATGCTAAAATGAGTTGGGAAAAGCCTAATGAGAAACAGGGTATTTACATATGAGTGTGCTTCCAAAAGTTCGTAAAAAAATTGCATAATCTTTTAATTCTATTTTTTCATGAAAATTTTGAAGTACCCTTGTAGTCTCAAAGTTTCTTCTCACAAGACACAATGGAAACATTGTAAGTTTATAGTGGATAACCATGGAAGACATTACCAGTAATGAACAAATTGACAACATGTGTCTCCTAATATGACACACTGAGAAGTACACACATCACTTTTGTGGTATTCTGACCAAAAAAACCATATAAACTCAAATTGAAGAATATTCTACAAAATGATTGGTCAGTACTCTTTAAATATATCAAAGTCATGAAAGACAAAGAAGAAAGAACTGGTCCAGATTAAAGTAGACTCAGAAGATATGACAATTAAATACAATACTTATTCCTAGATTTTTTTGGAAGAGAAAAAGGATACTAGTTGTCAACTGGAAAAATTAGAATGAGGTCTGTAGACTTAATAATAGTATTGGATCAATGTCACTTTCCTGATTATTATGATTGTACTTTGGTTATGAAAGATATGAACATCTGGATAAACAGTGATATTTATGTGTCTACATATGTATATCAATTTTTGTACTATTGTTATAAATTTTTATATCTGAAATTGTTCCAAAATCAAAATTAAAAAAACTTATTTTTATTTCTCAAACTTCAAAATGGTATTCACCCTCATTTTAATACTTCCTATATGTTTGTCATATTTGTACAGAATATTTTCTTGTAATATTCTTGGACACACTTGGACATTCAGATGTTGTGTCTCCAGGGAGTGCTATTACACAGTAAACCTTAAAGTTCAAAAATTCGAGGTACTATTAATATGAAAGCAGTGAAAGCATGGAGATATCATTAAGTAATTTGTATTATCATCATCAGAGAAGAGTTCAAAATTATGTTAATAAAATGTTTTTTAATAACACAGGGAAACCCTTTTTATATGAAACAAAATTTTCCAACTTTTTTTTTTTTTTTTTGGGACCGGTAAGGGGATCGTAATGGCTTGGTGTCGCCAGCACCACGCTCAGCCAGTGAGCACACTGGCCATCCCTAAATAGGATTCGAACCTGCAGCCTCTGCGCTCCCAGCCCCGCATTCTCCCGAGTGAGCCATGGGGTCGGCCCGGACATTTTTATAATAGATACTTTTAGATAATGACATGATAGTTATTTTTAACCTAAAACTTCTTTGATTTTCCACATTTTTCTAGGTATGGTTTATATACAGTAAAATTCAGTGAATTTTGACAAATGCTTAAAGTTACGTAACTACCACAATCAAAGAACAGTTACATCACTGTCAAAAATTCCCCTGTGCTGACCTTTGTAGTAAACTCTTTCCCTATCTGCACTTCTGGCAACTATTAATTTGCTTCTTTTCCTATAGTTTTTTCTTTTTCAGAATCTTGTGTAAGAGGAAATATGCAATGCTTAGGTCTTTGACTCTGGCTTGTTTCACTTTTTAAAAAAAATTTGTTGAAATTGTTGGTACATATCTGTGGGGTACAGCATTGAACATCCATACCTGTGTGCAATATGTGGTGCTCAAATCAGAATAATTAGTTTATTCAACATTACACAAAGTAATCATTTTATTGTAGCCCTTTAACAATTTCTTGTTCACTCCCCACACCTTACCACCTCTTGTGGCCTCAGTTCTGTTCTCTCCTTTTGAAAGTACAACAAATTATTGTGACTGTTATCTCTTTCTTTCTTTTAGTAAAATTTATAAGCTTATTTTTTAGCCAAATACATGCAGTATTTGGTATTTCTCTTTCTGTGCTTGGCTTATTTCACTTAACATAATTTTCTCTAAGTTCATTCATGTTGCTGTCAATGGCAGAATTTTATTCTTATTCATGGCAAAGTAGTATTCCTTTATGTATATATACCATATTTTCCTTATCCAGCTGTCCATTGTTGGACTTTCAGCTTGGTTCCGCTTCTTGGCTATTGTAAATAGAGCTGCAATAAACATGGGAGTGCAGGTATCCCTTCGACATGACGATTTCCATTCCTTTGGGTATACACCCAGCAGTGGAATTGCTGGATCATATGGCAGTTCTACATGTAGTTGTGTGAGGAAACTCCATACAGTTTTCTGTAATGACTGCAGTAATTTATAGTCCTGTCAACAGTGAAAGAGGGTTCTCCTTTCTCTGCATCCTCACCAGCATTTGTTATTCTTTGTCTTTTTGATAATGGCCAGTCGAAGTGGGGTAAGGTGCTATTTTGATGTGGTTTTGACTTGCATTTTCCTGATACTTAGTGATGCCAAGCATTTTTTTATGGGTCTATTGGCTATTTGTATGTCTTCCTTTGAGAAATGCTCCTTTGCCCATTTTTTAATTGGGTTACTTTTTTTTTTGTTTTACACTTTTGAGTTCCTTGTATATTCTGGGTATTAATCCCTTGTCAGATGCAGAGCTTGCAAATATTTCTCCTCTTCTGTAGGTTGTCTTTTTGCTCTGTTAATTGTTTATTTTGCTGTTAGTAAGCTTTTCAGTTTAATATAATCCCATTCATTTATTTTTTCTTTTGTTGCCCATGCTTTAGGTATCATATTCATAAAGCCATAAAGCCTTTGCCCAGTCCTACTTCCTGCAGTGTTTCCTCTATGTTTTCTTTTATGAATTTTATAGTTTTAGGTCTTATATTTAAGTCTTTAATCCATGTTGAGTCAATTTGGCATCATGTGGCAAGACATATGGGTCTAGTTACAATCTTCTACATTTGGATGTCCAATTTTCCCATGAGTATTTATTAAAAGGGCAATCTTTTCCTTAATGTATGTTCTTGTTGCCTTTGTCAAAGATCAGTTGCCTGTAAGTATGTGGGTTGATTTCTGTGTTCTCTATTCTGTTCCATTGGTCTGAGTATCTGTTTTCTATGCCAGTACCATACTGTTTTCATTATTATAGCTTCGTAGCATAGTTTGAAGTCAGGGAGTGTCATGCCTCTGGCTTTATTTTTTTTTGCTCAGGATTGCTTTGGCTATTCAGGGTCTTTTATTGTTCCATATGAATGTTACGATTGTTTTTTCTACTTCTGTGAAAAATGTCATTGGTATTTTGATGGGGGATTGCATTGAATCTGCAGATAACTTTGGATAGTATAGACATTTTCACAATGTTAATTCTTCCAATCCAAGAGCCTGAAATGTCTTTCCATCTTTTCGTGTCCCCTTTAATTTCTTTCAGCAGTGATTTGTAGTTCTTGTTGTAGAGATCTTTCGCCTCATTGGTTAAATTGATTCCTAGGTATTTTATTTCTTTGGTGACTATTGTAAGTGGACTTGCTTACTTGATTTCTTTTTCTGCTAATTTGTTATTGGAGTGTATAAATACTGGTGGTTTTTGCATGTTGATTTTGTATCCTGCAACTTTACTGAAATAATTTATCAACTCTAAGAGTTTTTTTGTGGAGTCTTTAAGTTTTCCTAAATATAGCATCATGTCATCTGCAAACAGGGACAGGTTGTCTTTGTCTTTTTCAATACTATGTAAATAGGAGTGGTGAGAGTGGGCATCCTTTTCTTGTTCCCACTCAGGATGATATTGGCAGTGGGTTTGTCATAATGGCTTTTATTGCACTGAGATACTTTCCTTCTATAACTAATTTACTGATAGTCTTTATCATGAAGGATTTTGAATTTTGTGAAATGTTTTTCTGCATCTATTGAGACAATCATGTTTTTTTGTCCTTGATTTTGTTGAAGTGGTGTATCATATTTATTGACTTGTGTATGTTGAACCATTCTTACATCACTGTGGTAAATCCCACTTGATCATGATGTATAATTTTTTTGATGTGTTGCTACATTCTGATTGCTAAAATTTTGTTGAGAATTTTTGTGTCTATGTTCATTAAAGATATTGGCCTGTAGTTTTCTTTTTTTTTTTGTTGTATCTCTGTCTGGTTTTGGTATTAGAGTGATCTTGGGCTCATAGAACGAGTTTGGGAGAATCATTTCTGTTTCAATTTTTTGAAATAGTTTGAAGAGAAATGTTATTAATTCTTCTTAAAAGGTTTTGTAGAATTTAGCAGTGAAGCCATCTGGTCCTGAGCTTTCTTTGTCAGGAGACTTCTGATACTGTTTCAATCTTGTTGCTTGTTATTGGTCTGTTCAGGTTTTCCATTTCTTCTTGGGTCAATCTTGGTAGTTTGTATGTGTCCAGAAATTTATTCATTTCCTCTAGGTTTTCAAATTTGTTGTCATACAATTGTTCAGAATAGTCTCATGATTCTTTATACTTCTGTGGCATTGGTTGTAATGTGTCCTTTTTGTTTCCAATTTTTGTTATTTGGGTCTTCTTTCTTCTTTTTTTTTCCATTAGCCTAGCTAATATCTTGTCTGTATTTTCTATCTACCCCCCAAACCAACTTTTTGTTTCCTTGCTCATTTGTATCATTTATAGGGTCTCTATTTCATTTAGTTCTGCTTTGTTTTTTATTATTTCATTCCAAGTACTAGTTTTGGGATTGGATTGTTCTTATTTCTTCAGTTCTTTGAGATATAGCATTAGGATGTTTATTTGAAATTTTTATATTCTTTTGATGTGTTTATTGCAATAAATTTCCCTCTTAGTACTGCCTTCACAGTCTGATATGTCCTTATTTTTATTGTTTTTTTAATCTTCTTTTTAATTTCTTTTTGGACTCATAGGTTGTTCAAGAGCATGTTGTTTCATTTCCGTATATTTTATAGTTTCCAGTGTTTTGCTTGTTATTGATTTCTAGTTTTAATCCATTGTAGTCTGAAAAGATACTTGAAATTATTTCAGTTTTTAAAAATTTGTTGAGAATTGCTCATCACCTAACATGTGGTCTGTCCTTGATAATGTTCCATGTGTGGATAAAATGGTCTGTATATATCAGCCAAGTCAAATTGGTCTAAAGTGTTATTTAAATCTTGTGTTTCTCTGTTAATTTGTCACCTAGATGATCTGTCCAGTGCTGAGATAGGGGTGTTTAGGTCCCCAGCTATTATTTCATTATAGTCTATCTCTTCCCTTATGTCTAACAGTGTTTGTTTTATATATCTGAGTGTTCCACTGTTGAGTGCCTATATATTTATGGTTGTTATGTCTTCTTTCTTTATCATTATATAATGGCTTTCTTTGTCTGTTTTGTGGTTTTGGTTAAAGTCTATTTTATCTGATATAAGAATAGCTATTCCTGCTTATTTTTTATTTCCATCTGTATGGCATTTCTTTTTCCATCTCTTTGCTATTAGTCTGTGTATCTTTACATGTGAAGTAAGTCACTTATACACTGCATATAGTTGGGTCTAACTTTTTAGTCCAATCAGTCTGTGTCTTTTGAGTGTGGGATTAAACCATTTACATTTAGGGTTGTTATTGAAAGTTATTATCTTTGGAATTTTATCAATTTGCATTTGAATGTTTTTAATATCTTCTGTTCCTTTCTTCTCCTTTTATTGTTTATTTTTGGTGTTTGTTGGTTTTTAAGGTGTTAACTTGTACTTTCTTTCTCTTTCTCATTTGCATTTTTTCCTACCAGTGTTTTTTGTATTTTCTTGTGTGTTCATAGTAGTGATTATTGTTTTTTGGATTCCAGATGCAGGACTCCCTTGAGCATTTCTTGCATGGCTGGTCATGTGCTGGTGAACTCCCACAGTTTTTGTTTGTCTGGGAAATACACTATTTCCCCCTCATTTCTTAAGGAAAAACATGCTGGCTATAGTATTTGTGGCTGGCAATTTTTTTTTTCTTTTAGTATTTTGAATATATCCTCCCAATCTCTTCTAGCATGTAGACTTTCTTTTGAGAAGCCTACTATTTGTCTTATGGGAGACTTGATACTTTTTGCTTGCTGTTTTTAAGATTCTCTCTCTGTCTTTGAGCTTTGCCAATTTGACAATAATATGTCTCAGTGAGGAACTTCTTTAAATAAATCTTTTCATGGTATTTGAGCCTCCTGGATCTGAAGGTCCCTGTCTCTCCCTATACCTGAAATTTTTACATTATTATTTTGTTGAAATAGGTTTTCAATGTCTTTTGTTTTCTCCTCTCCTTCCTGAACACCCATGGTTTAGATATTTGTGTGCTTAAGGTTATCTGCTAGCCCTCTTGAATTTTTTTCCTTTTTGGGGGATTCTTTTCTCTCTCTCTCTCTCTCTCTCTCTTTTTTTTTTTTTTGGTCCATGTGGGTTATTTCAAAATGACTGTGTTCAAGATCAGAAATTCTTTCTTCTGCTTGTTATAACTGGCTGCCTAAGCTCTCAGTTGTGTTTTTTATTTTCTTGAATGAGTCATTCAGTTCCAGGAATTCTGCCACCTTCTTTTGTGAGGTATTAATCTCTTTTTAAATGTCTTCCATCATATCCTGGATACTTTTTCTCATTTTATTGTTTTGTGTAACTGAGTGTTCTCATATCTCATTGAGTTTCCTTAAGAATTTTTCTCAGAATAACTTTTCAGTCATTTCATGGGTTTCTTGTTCTATTGGGTCTGGTTCTTGAGAATTAGTGTATTTTTTTGGTAGTTTCATATCTGATTTTTTTCATATTTCTAGTATCTCTACATTGATATCTGGTCATCTAGTAGAGCAGTTGCTTCTTCTATTACTCTGGAATGGGCTTTGAGGAGAGAGACTTCCTCCTTTAGATGTGTTTTATATCAACCATTGAGTAGGGTGTTTTAGTATTGGTTCTGGATAGATGGAGTAGTGTATCCTCCATGTGGATACTTTAGTTGTATTCGGCATTGGAGTTGTGTGTGAGTGTCTACATGACCTAGGCACTGGGACACTTTGATTCTTTGCTGAGGTTAGTAACACTGTATTTGTTCATTGAGAACATGGAGAAGCTCTTGAGTTCTCAGGCTAAGCACCTGAGTGCTTTGTAATTCTTTGGTTGGGGTGGGTGTCCCTGGGTGGGCTAGTTGGCAACCTGGCTAGTGTCCTGTGACCCTTTTGGGTACACTGCGATATGCTAGAGCTTCTTAGTTTGATGGGTGATTCCAGGCATAGTTTCTCTTTCCTCTCCCACAGGCAAAGGCTCCTTCTGGAACTTGTTTCCCTTCTTTGGGAATGCATCAGTGGTGATTGGGAATTTTCTTTCCTATTCTATTTGAGTATCCTAAGTTTCTGCACTCTTGATGGTTCCACATATGTCTCTCCTTGGATCAAGGCAGTTTCATGATATACACACATACCTCCCAACCCAGGTATGCTACCATGTTGGCAGTGTAATTCTCCCTGTGGATTTGGCCATTGGGTTGTGGATCTGTGCTCACTCACCTCTTTGTCCAGTCTCTGCTAGTGACTCTCCTGTGTCAATGCAGTCAAGAAGTCAGTGGGCCACTTGTACAGTGTTTGTAGCTGCTTCTGTGGTAATAAGCGAACCTTGTGATGGCAGTGGCTGTGGTGGTGGCTGTGGTGAACCATGGGCATGGGCTTGCATCTGCTGACCAAGGAGCTGAGCATGGTGGCTTCTGAGGTCCTTGAGCATGCCCCTACCATCTGGCTTATTTTGCTTTGCATAAAGCACTGGAGAATCATCCACATTGTTGTACTTGCATAATCAGGATTTCGTTACTTTTTATCACATAGTATTATTACATAATATAGACATATCACAGGTTGTTTATGCATTCAACAGTTGAAGGACATTTGGGTAATTTTCAGTTTTTGCTGATTATAAATTCAGGCATTATAAAACATTGTGTAAATTTTTTTGTGTGTGTAAACAAATTTTCATTGAATCACCTTTGTACTTTTGCTGAAAAACAGTTAGCATATATATGTGTGTCTTTTTCTGCATTCTTTTCTCTATTCCATTAATATATATGCTTATCCATTCATCAATACCACACTATCAAGGTAGCTTCATAGTAGGTCTTGAAATCAGGTAGTTTGAATTTGCCAAACTTCTTCTTCTTTATTAAAATTGCCAGGCTATTTTACTTCCTTTGCCTTTTAATATAAATGGCTTAATCAGGTTGCTGATTTCTTCAAATGATCCTGCTGAGATTTTGCTTGAGATTGCACTGAATTTGCCTCCCCTCTAACTGTTCTTGATGTCTTCTGAATAAGGCTGGCATCTTTTAGGATGCCTCAAGGCATCCATTCTTTAAAGATGATTAAACTTCTCAAGAATTTTACATTTTTTCATGTAGTTTGGGAAGTTATACAGCAAGATATTTTCCCACTCTCTATGTAGTTGATTGTTAACTGTGTGAAACTTCTGCTCTTAAACAAGAACTATGCAACATCCAAAGATTGTTGCCCATGCCATCATCTCCCAAGGAAATCTGAGGAAAGGACAACCTGGACTCAGTTTTCAGTTGCCATGATTTTGTACACCTTCTCCAGGGGAATCCTGAAGCCCAACTCCAAAGTATCCACAGCCCCTCCATGTTGCGGAGTGATGCCACATAGTTGCCATTGTCCCAACAACCACAATAAACCATTAGGAACATTTCACATCATTCTACCTGAAAACTGACTTGCTCCTAGCAACTTGGCAAGTGCATCAGTAGAAACAGTCAAGGAAAGAGGAAAGGAGCCTTAAAGAGTGAGCAGGTCCATGCCCATGTTTAGTCTCCATTCCTCACTCCCTCTCTCTCCATCTTGACTTTTTAAAATAGTTTTATTGTGGTATAATGAATATACAACAAACTGCACATATTTTAAGTGCACACTGTGATGAATTTTGCTACATGAATACATCCATGAAGTCACCAGGATCAAATAACAATAATTTTCATTATTTTCTAGTATTTCCTCATTCCCCACTTCATCCCTATCCCAGGCAACCACTGATCTGCTTTCCATTGCTATAAATTATTAAGTATTTTCTAAAATTGCATATAAATGAGATCATCCAGGATGAATTCTTTTTGTTGTTGTTTGGCTTCTTTCACTCAGCAGAATGATTTTTATATTAATCTATGTTGTTACATTTACAAGTACTCTGTTCCTTTTTTCTACTGAATAGTATTCCATTATATGAATATACAGTAATTTGTTTCTCTTTTGACTTACAGATAGATATTGGGTGGTAAACAATTTTGGGCTATTACAAATAAGGCTGCTATAAGCAGATGTTACGAGTCTTTGTGTAGACATATACTTTAATTTTCATTTGGTACATATTTAGGAGAACAATGGCTAGATCATATGGTAGATGTATTTATAACTTTTAAAGAAATTTTCAAGCTCTTTTCCAAAGTGGCTTACTATTTTATATTCTTGCCAGCAGTGTATGACAGTTCAAGTTCCTCTATATCTTTAACAAACTTGTCATAGTCTTTTTAGTTTCAGCCATTCTATTAGGTATGCAGAGGGATCTCATTGTTGTTTTAATTTGCATTTCACTGATGACTAATGGTGTAAGTACCTTTAATGTGCTTATTTGCCCTCTGTATATCTTCTTTGGAAAAATGTCTATTTAAATTTTTCATACATTTAAAACACTGAGTTATATTTGTCATTATTAAATTGCAGGAATTCTTTATATACTCTGGGCATAAGTAAGCACTTTGTCAGCTGTATATTTTGCAAACATTATTTCTTGGACTTCAGTTTACATTTTTAACTTCTTAGGAGTGTTTCTAGCAAAAATTTTTAATTTTGATGAAGTTCAGTTTATTGATTTTCTTTGTAGTTTGTGTGTGTGTGTTTTTCTATTTAAGAAATCTTTGCTTAACCCAGTAAGTATGATTTCTTATGTTTTATCTTAGAAGTTTTATATTTTAGCTCTTACATTTTAGTTGTAGAGAGAAAAGTGGGGGCTAAAGTACTCAAATATTGCCAAAAATTTTCTAAATTTGATGGAAACATAAATTCACAAGTCTAAAAACTCAAAGAATGCAAACATGAGACATATAGAACTCTGTAGTCCTGACTTTGAACTGCAAGCTTCAGTAAGAACATTTAATGTGTTTTCTTGTATATGTGTATCTTTCCTAGCTCTTTTCACTGATAAGCCACAGAAAGAAAGATGAATGAAAACGCAGTAAGAGTCTCTAGGGGCCAAATGTTGCTTTCAAATATCATTTCCCTCTAAATGATATTAGGGTTTCTTGCATAAATAATTAATGTGAGGTCTGGCACAGAAAAATTCAAAAGATGGACCTGGACCAATTGTTTACTTCCTTAAAAAGAAATTATCAGTGACTTCCAATTTCACATTAACTGCACACAGAATTTAACCTGACTAATCTCCCATTATACAAATGTTGAAAAAAAAAAAAAAAAAAAAGAAAGAAAAAGGTGTGTGGAGGGTGCTGTGGGGAGTGCTGCTGGTCAGTTCGACAGAGTGTGGTGCTGATAACACCAAGATCAAGGGTTCAGATCTCCATCCTGGCCAGCTGATGAAAAATAAAAAATAAAAACTTTCTGAATAGGGGCAATTTCAAAGAAAATACTAACTTCAATAGATTAAAACTCATTAAATATCTTTAATATCACAAATTCATAATGATACTCAAAAGTAAAAGAATGTATTCTGAGTAGCATAAGGAATCACCCCATTAGTTTGAAAAGTGGTCAACATAGGAAAAAAATCAAGGATTTATCCTGCCTCTATCTGTAATAATATATGAAAAGATGTTTCTCTTTATAAATGTATTTCAGCTGCCAAATATAGAAGGAATGACAGAATATCAGAACTTGTAACTCTTAATGAAGTACCAGATCTAGGCAGTGAACAATGGATGATAACATCACTGAAAAAGAAATCATGTGCCTCCTGTTAGAAATACACAACACTATCCATGAAGTAATGTATCAATGAGATCAGTCTGCCATAACAAAATACCATAGACTAGGTGGCTTAAGAGAAATTTATTTTTTCACAGTTCTGGAGATTAGAAGTCTAAGATCAAGGTTCTGACAGATTCAGTTTCTGGTGAGGTCTCTCTTCTTGGCTTGCAGACAGCTGCCTCCTTGCTGCATCCTCACATGGCCTTTCTTCTGTGCAACATTGGGGGGAGAGAGAGAGAGAGAGAGAGAGAGGAGAGAAAGAAAGAGAGAGAGAGAGAGAGAGAGAGGAGCTTAGTTACTTTATTAGAGGTCACATCTCCAAGTACACCCATACTGGGGGTTAGGGCTTCAAGATATGAATTTTTGGGGAATGCGAACATTCAGTTCCATAATAGGTAGCCATAAAAAAATTGAATTTAAATTGATCAAGTCTCTAGATCAGCTACGAAATTACAGAAAATACAAAGGACAGAAGAATATGTCAAATGACATCAAGGCACTATTCAGAAAAATTGTGCAAAATTCTACAGGAATAATAAACCTTCAAAAAAAATAAACATTGCAGAGAGAATGACAGAAAAAGAGGAGAGCTAATTTAGAGATCTTTCAATTGCAAAATATGTACTTTATTCAGATACCACTTTTTCTCATATTATATATGTTTGCTTCAACATCCTTTCAGGAATACCATAAACACTACAGGTTCTAAATTACAGGTGGTAGTTTAGCCTATTTTATCATCTCTTCTACTTTTCTTATCTAAATTAATTACATATTCATCTTACTATACCTTTTCGAAGCTTAGAATTACATTTCATTTCAATGGTTCTTAATATTCTCTGATTATGAAGTCAGCAAATCCTATAGTTTCTTATCAGTTTAGCTTTATCATGGCCTCTGATTCACAGTCTGCATTTTCCTCCTATCCTTCTTATAGTTCTGCTGCTGTTCAATTAGGTGATTGCTATGACCTGGTCTTCCTGCCAGCAGTATCAACCTAGTTCAGTCTATGAATTATTTAAATAAAGATCTTATTATTTTTCTGTAGACCAGCTCTTGAGAGTTCCCCATTGCCCAATAGATGAAAAGAATACTCCTTACCATGGTCTTCCTGCCAGCAGTATCAACCTAGTTCAGTCTATGAATTATTTAAATAAAGATCTTATTATTTTTCTGTAGACCAGCTCTTGAGAGTTCCCCATTGCCCAATAGATGAAAAGAATACTCCTTACCATGGTCTTCCTGCCAGCAGTATCAACCTAGTTCAGTCTATGAATTATTTAAATAAAGATCTTATTATTTTTCTGTAGACCAGCTCTTGAGAGTTCCCCATTGCCCAATAGATGAAAAGAATACTCCTTACCATGGTCTTCCTGCCAGCAGTATCAACCTAGTTCAGTCTATGAATTATTTAAATAAAGATCTTATTATTTTTCTGTAGACCAGCTCTTGAGAGTTCCCCATTGCCCAATAGATGAAGAGAATACTCCTTACCATGGTGTGCAGAGATCTTCCCAATCTGACACCAACCATCTTTTCATCCTTATCTCTTGCCATTGCAATCGGTGTATTCGCCTCACAATACTACTATTTCCAGAGCTTTCTGTGATCTTGGTCTTTACATATATGCTGTTGCCCGTGCTGTAATACTATCAGACTCTAAGTGTTGAAAGTCTTTTTTCCTTATATAGAAACTATATTCCTATATTAGAAGTAGATGACACCATTTTTTCCAATCTGAAATTATAAGCCAGTATACCTTCAGACATTTCTCAACAGAAATACTGAAAGGTAACCACATTTGTACAACTTTAAGTGCTATAAGCTTGACAGATTTGAGAGGACTGTATTATTTTCTAAGAACTGATTATACTCTTGTCTGTAACAGACAGCTTCTTCCTCTGACCGGTTTTTAAAGCCTTTGTGTTAGAATAGCAAGTACATCTGTAAGATGTGAAGGGAAGAAAGCCAGATTTATTTTATGTCTTATATGCTCCTTGGTTACTTAGAAGGACAGAAAATGCATATCCTTCCATGTCTCTTTTTGTTTACAAAAGTCTCACCATTTCGACTTTGTATAGGACTGTTTACTACCATTTTTGTGCGTGTGTGTGGGTAAGTGTGTTCAAGACAGCACAGATATTTGTATGTTGCTACCAAAACAAAACATTACATTCTGTCTTACCTTATTAGACCTGAAGTCAGCCATTGGAATAGTATTCTTTTCACAGTTGAACTTTGGGTAGAGAAGAACCGCAGTAGCCTGGAAGGGCGTGATGGATCCTGGTGCAGAATGAAGAAATAGCAAAACTGTAATGGCTTAAATGGATGTTGACAGCACTTAATTATTTTGGCCCTAAACCAGACTGTCATAAGTTTCTTATGCTTGAAGAGTAGGAAAACACTGAATATGCCTTTTCTTTTTTTTTCCTTCTCAGACATAGGTTCATCTTGATATTGGCTGAAAAATAAACTAAAATAAGCTAAGGGAAAACAAATCTTCTGTCTTCTTTGTCAAAGTCTCCTTTACAATCATCTCTCTAAGAAAGTATAATACCTAATTCTTTCCTATGAAGCAAGATCTCCAAGTTGAAAAAGGAAGCATTCAGTCAGCTGCAGTCTGTGACACATAATAGTTAAGTGATATCCTGCAAAGGGAATTTTATGTACTTTAAGTTTTCTTCACATTTTGAAGACCACGTTTATAAAAGGAGCCTTTAGTGCAGTCTCAGAGTTAAGATCAAAATGCCTCTAGGCATTCTAAAAGTTTTAGTGACCTGAGAAGATTTCTTAACTTTTCCTGCTGGCATTAGTGTTTCAAAAAGCACCCAATGCTTGGGAGCTTCACCGACCTGGAGAAACAGGAAACAAGATCCACAAATTACATTTTCCATTTTTATTAAAAATGTTCTGTTCTTTCAGAGTGTATCTGAGTTTTTGTGTGCTGAGTGATGTCAGCAATCTGAGTCTCTGTAGACGGGTTTCACTGAGAAAGAGGAGAGTGATGTATTTTTTTCACTGTAACCAGTGCTTGAAAAGATGCCATTTTCCTTCTGAAGCCTTAACATACACATCTACTTATTTAGCGTGAAGGAAATACCATCATCTCATCCCTTGTACAGAAATTAATATTATATGGGAAAATCCTTTCTTCTCTAATGAGAAGATTGCATATATATGAGGTAATAGGAGGATTACATGTATATGTACCTGGGACAGGGGACATTTTTATTCAAATTATACTAGGGTGTAATTGACTAATAGACAATATTTTCCCAAGAGAAGTTTTTAATGTAAGAAGAGGAAAAAGAACAAAAAGTCACTAGGTAAAAGGAGAAAAAAGTGTCACAAAACTGGAGAAATAGAGAGGAACAGATTGATCGGTGGGAGCACTCACAAGTCAGCTTTGATGACTGTTTTATGTATGTGTAGCCTGGTCTTTCCACTCTGCTTACACTTAAAGCTGGCTGTCAACTTTATGACTGTATCTATGGCTGTTATTTTAGTATTAGCCTCTTAGATGGCTTGAAGCATTTGCTAAAATAGTGCTATACTTGGCTGACTGTGTGGTTTTTTTTCCTTTTTTTCCTACAGAGAAGTAGGTCACATTTTTAATAATCGTGCTTGAGAGCATCTTTGTAAGTACTTCTCTTGTTTCTTCTTGAATTTGCCCCTCACAGGACACTAGCAATGCCTAAAAATTCATATTTCAGCTGACTTGGCAATTAACTAATTATACTTAAATATGGCATCATGATTCTTCTAGTACTTTGAAAGCTACCTTGACAGAAATGAAAAAGTCTAGGAATCGATTAGTACCTATGAGAAACATAGGAATAAAAACATATTTCTTAATTGTAACATCAAATGCAACAGGCTTTGTCCTACTAGTGAGAGTCTTTCACAGCAGTGCCATTTAACTGCAATGATTTACCTTAAACTACTTCCAATTCTTTTTCCATTAGAGATTTTTCAGAATTGAGCAGCCAATTCCCTTTTCATTTTAGGAGACTAGAAATCATGGAACCTTCAGCCTATGTTAAAATTTATCATCTTCCTTTGAGGCCTTTGGTAAGTCCCCTGACCTCTTTCTTTCCTAGTCACCTCAGTAGAGGAACTGTCTCTACTGAATAATGCTCAATGAATTTGTACACATTTTTAAGTGCACAAGGTTTCCATGCATTGACCAGCTTTTCTCATTTTCCCTGGTTTCATTATCTTAATGCCTAAGATGTTGATAATGAAAGGAAATCTTTATTTTACATTATTTTTAAATGTTTGCTATTTCCAAGGCTCCATTCTAGATGTCCAAAAATAGAATATTGTTAGAGAAATGCCTACTTAGCTCTTTTGCCCATTTTTTAATTGGGTTGCTTGTTTTTTTCTTGTAAAGTTGTTTGAGTTCCTTGTATATTCTGGATATTAATCCTTTGTCAG
>NW_007730861.1:138795-139315 GCF_000696425.1 Galeopterus variegatus | reverse complement strand
GTCTATTTAGCTCTTTTGCCCATTTTTTAATTGGATTACTTGTTTTTTTCTTGTAAAGTTGTTTGAGTTCCTTGTATATTCTGGATATTAATCCTTTGTCAGATGTATATTTTGGAAATGTTTTCTCCCACTCTGCTGGTTGTCTTTTAACCCTGGTAATTGTTTCTTTTGCTGTGCGGAAGCTCTTTATTTTGATATAATCCCATTTGTTTATTTTTCCTCTGGTTGCCCGTGCTTTTGGGGTCATATTCATGAAGTCTGTGTCCAGACCTATTTCCTGAAGTGTCTCTCCTATATTTTCTTTAAGAAGTTTTATTGTTTCAGGGTGTATACTTAATTCTTTAATCCTTTTTGAGTTGATTTTAGTATATGGTAAGAGGTATGGGTCTAGTTTCATTCTCCTGGATATTGATATCCAGTTCTCCCAGCACCATTTGCTAAAGAGGCAGTCTCTTCCCCAGTGAATAGGCTTGGTGCCTTTGTCGAAGATCAAATGGCAGTAAGTGTGTGGGTTGATTTC
>NW_007730861.1:124307-138379 GCF_000696425.1 Galeopterus variegatus | reverse complement strand
CACACACACACACACACACACACACACAAAACGGGGGGAGGGGAAGAAGACTTAACAACTACAATTCCTTGAACTTGATACGACAAGCAAACAGAAAGGACATTGTTGGGTAGGAGGGGGGAGAGGGAGGAGGGAGGGGGGTTTTGGTAATGGGCCACAATAATCAACCTCATTGGATATCGACAAAATAAAATTAAGAAGGAAAAAAAAATAGAATATTCTTGTCTTCAGAAAGCTGACAACTGGGAAAGTGGGCTAGTTAAAATATTCATAAATAACCTGGCACATAAGCTGTACATGGTACACAATAAGAAGCAGATACATATTATCTACCGTGGATGACACACTGCTAGGTGCTGTGGGTGATAAATAAATGATTAGAGTCCATTAGCTAACTGCACTATGATGCATACGCATGACACATGGGCTGCTATGAACCCAAATAAGTGAGCAGATTCTGATGAGAGGACACCAGAGAGTTAGATTTATATTAAGTAGTTAATAAATGTTTAGAGATTATTTAAAGAAGACTGGGGTAAACAGGAACTAGGCAGTAACCTTAAGCCGGTGCTTTAGGAACAATAGTCTGATATAAGGTAGAGGAGGAGGAAGAGACATTCTGGGTAGGAAAGTGAAAAGAGCAAAGGTGAGGAGTGCAGCATGCACTGGCATAACCGGAGATGAGAGAGGCTGGATGGGGACAGTGGTCAGGTAACTTGTCCGTGGTTGTTCAGTTAAAAAAAAAATGGAGTTAGGATTTGAACATGTGAAGTCTGACCCTGAATCCAGAGTGTGTGAGATTAGACTGCACACACATCTAGATGTGGCAGCCTTAAAATTGGGCACAGTAATTTGACTCTAATTTTATAGACATCTGGGGATTTACTGAATATTTTCTCATCCTTCTGCTATAAATATTAGTAACTGTTTTAATATTGGAATGGAGAACTCTGAATGTAGAGAACTCAGTTTTCTGAAATGATGATCTTGTAAATTTTGAAATTCTGATACTTTAATATATGGTAAGTAACATACTATACTGTGCTATTATTAGGTTTCTGCTGAGGACTGTTCTAGGTTCATGAAAGGGATGCTTTCTAACTAAGACATAATGTGTTTGGAATTCTTATTATATGAAAAACTTCTTTCTAGAATTTTTAATAACCCTAATAAGTACTTGTAAGAAGAAAACAGGAGGTTGAAAACAGAGTCTTATATATGAAATTAATGAGGGGAAACAATATGCCTAGAAATATATTATCATCCACAGAGGCATTATAAGGTCTTGACATAGAAAGTTCATCTTCACAGGCTGTTTGGATTGACATACTGTGAAACATCAGGACATAAATTAATGGTTTTTTTTTTCCCCAAAGAGAACTCACTTGGGATTACAAATGTTTAAAAATAAATGTAAGTGCTGCCAATGAAAAATATTGAAAACCACTGGCCATTTTTTTGTTTTACTCTACTGTAGTTTATTAACACAAGTTTTAATTAACTCCATTGACAGTATTATTTTTCTCTTGCAGCAGCTGACTAAAAATCTAGGGCAAATTCTAGCAATAATTGTGCTGAATGTCTTCAGGGAAAAAGTGAGAATGATAATACTTATTAAATTTCCCAGTGGTTCGTGTTAGCAGAAATTTTTCTAAGACTGGATATTTTCACGTTTTGCTCATTTGAAAGCAAGGAAACCTGAGTTGTCTGAACTGGAGGAAAAAATTCACTTTTTACAGGAATAATTTCTTAAAAAGAGAAATGATTTTGAAAAAGATGCAGATTTTTGTGTATTTGTGTGTCTAAGCTTATTTAGTAGTTCAATGTTGGGTGATATGACATCTTTTCTCTTCCAGTATGCACAAACACTGAAATGTGCCTCAGCACTGCAATAAAAACATGATAACTTATGCTTTCCCATGCTTTTATAAACTCTGGAAAAAAAAAATCTAGGCCATGCCCATATTTAATAAAAAGCTTTAAAATACTCTCTTGATCCATATAAAACCATTTTAGTCATTTGGATTCTCTTACAAAAATATTGAAAATTGAATTTCTGGCTATGTAGTGTAGATAACATATAAATTTATCAGAATGTGTAGATAATTTTATGCTGACATAATCTTTTAATGTTGCTAATTTCTTCTTTTATCTTTTCCTCTCTTACATTTAAGTAAAATAAAATTCTCAGTTTGGTATAGAGATTCCAGGCTTTAAATTGTTATGAAAAATAAAGTTCGTATTTTGATTTCTGATACCATTGGAAGTTTGCTTATTCATTTCCAGATTTTAGGTTATTTAAAATTACTTCTCCACATAGCCTTATTAATCTGTGTTATAACTTTGCCTGACATACTCTTATAATCAGATTTTTTTTTAGGTTCACTCTTTTTCTTTTGCTTTAAAACATGTTTTCCTTATTTTTATTCAGGTAAATTGTTGGGTACCTGACAAGTAAAGCTCAATAATGAGCTCAAATTATTTCAAGCGAAATGAAAATTTAACAAGATTTCAAAGTTTCCTATAGGCAAAATGAATCTTATAATGGGCATAAGTTGTTTTTGGCCTCTCAGCAACCAAAAAATCCAAATGTCTTTTCTGCTATGGATAACCTTAACAGCAGTGCTAAGCAGGAGTCTTCCTCTCTCACTACAGAAGTGAAGGGGACAGATAATTCTTTGACTTTCTAGAAGTTACAGTGTGGCCAGGTATCATAGCCTTGGCTAACTGGATACTACAAATAAAACTTTTATTATTAAGGAAATCACTCAAAGAAAGGGATCAGAGTTTATGCATAGACCTGTCACAGTGAGTTTTCAGAGGCAACAGTGTTTACCGCTAAGTGGGTGAGTGTCCAGAGATGGCAGCATCTATCCAGACTGCTCCCATGTGTGATCTTGGCTATACTTATGTTTCCTTTATTTCTCACCATTCTTTATATCTTTCCAGTGCAGTATCATTTTGGTAAATTTGTTTTCTGTTTAATTAGTCAGAGTGGATTTTAGAAATTTGCATCCAAGAAGTGTGACTATTACCTCCCATCTTTAGGGATTAATTTTTTTTTAATTGCAGGTGAACTTAACTAAAGTAGCACTAACTTTCATTTGTACACTTCTTTAAAGTGCTTTTGAAGCACTTATACATTCTTACTTTTATTCTATGGCAATTACTAAGAAATAGGAACTATTTCTACTTCTAAATGATGTAAGACTAGCTATGGCATAGAAACATTAAATGACTTGCCTAAGGACAGCAAGCATAGAGAAGAGTATAGAAGCCAGATTGCCTGACTCTTAATATTGCATTTTCCCATGCTTGTTCACATTACCTTATATCGGCATTGTGCTGGTAAAAGCTTTAGCAAACTGAAAAGGATAGCCTAGATCAATTTTAACTTAGCAAATATTTATTGAATAACTCCTCAAACTTTTATTTAAGCAATACAAACAAAATGATGAATTGATGAATGTAATTGTGCCTAGCCCTCATGAATTTAATCTCATCAGGAAGATGGACCTGCATACAAGTAACTTTTAATCGTGAGAGTGAAAGTGTCAGGAGAGAACGGATTAATCTTGATCAGATAGTCCTTGTGGGGGAGGGGACATTTGATCTGGCTTTCTAAGGATGAAGAGAATTTCAATAGGTACTTATGAAGTTGGGGAAGTTTTCAAGGGGGAACTTCTGAAATGACCAAAAGGACAAAGTAAGAGTGTGTGGTAGGCTGTCTTCAGTGAAAATCAAGGAGGTAGTTTTATAGGAACTTAGCAAAGGGTGTGCTCTGGGTGAAGAGAATAGAAATGGGGTTTGGGACTATATTAAAGGGAGCCTTAAGAAGGCCATGCTTTTAAAACTCATTCTCTAAAGCAGCAATTTCAAGCAATCTCCAAGGAAGCTTGATAAAAATGTAATTTCCCAGGCCTCATTTTCAGAATTTCTGTTTTTTCAGTCTAGGATAGAGCCTAGAAATTTTCCCTTTAACAATAACAAATCTGAGTGATGTAGCTTGTCCCTATACTACTCTTTGAGTAACACAGACTGAGGTCATGTAATACATTGTTAAGTCCCTGTATCTTCTGCTAGGTCTAAATGTATGAAAAGGGGGCAATAAAACAGTCTACTTCCATTATTGTCTAACATTATTGCTGAATAATATTTACCCACCATGTGTGCAATAGGTTCTGTCCGTGTGTTGGATGGAGATACAGTAAGCCAAGAATGCCTGCAGGCATGGGGCTTGTGTTCTTATTGGAGGCTGTGTGGAGACTGGTCCTTTGCTTATATCTTCACTGTGAAGAAAGTAAAACCAAGAATAGGAGACATATTGGCAGAAGCATACTGTTTTCATAGCAGTGATCAGGAATTGCCTGTGTGATGATTTAATATTTGAGCAGAGTCCTGAAAGACATGGGGATTGAGCCAGTTTGGAAAAAGCTGTCCGGACTGAAGGAACAGTGAGTATCAAGGCCCCAAGGAGGAATTTGTGGATGAAGATATAAAGCCCACTGTGGCCAGGAAAAAAAAAAAAACAAAAAAACATGATAGGAGAGGAGCTAAAGAAAAGCAGTTTAAAGGGCTAGAGAATATCTGATCTTTTATGCTAGGATAATGCATTTGAATGTATTCTCAGTATCATGGGAAGAGGATTTTGAGCAGGCAATTTTTGCTTTTAAATGATCACTCTGGCTGCTCTGGGGAGAAGAGATCTTTAAGAAAGTAGGGAGCTGAGAGGTTAGAGGTAATACGACGCAGACCAGATTGGCCTATACCAAGATGGCTGTGGTGATCTCGTAATCCCTTTACCAATATCTGTCTTTGAAAGATGTTTAAAGGATACAAATTATGGTGGGAGCCATGTGTTGGTTACAGGCCAGCCATCCTTGGGGTCACATTTTTTTAAGTAGGACTTTTATCATCCCACAGTTCAGACTATGTAGATGGCTATGTATTAAGAAAAATGAAAGACTTCAATATAGAATTTAGAGGCTAAAATCCTCAACAAAATACTAGCAAACAGAATACAGAAACATATAAAAAAGTTTATAAATCACGATCAAGTGGGATTCATCTCAGGAATGCAAAGATGGTTCAACATATGCAGGTCAATAAATATGATACACCACATCAACAAAGTGAAGAGCAAAAACCATGTGATCACCTCAATAGATGCAGAAAAAGCATTTGACAAAATTCAACAGTCCTTCATGATAAAGACTCTCAACAAATTAGGTATAGAGGGAAGGTATCTCAACATAACAAAAACCATATATGATAAACCCACAGCCAATGTCCTCCTGAGTGGGGAAAAGCTGAAAGCTTTCCCCTTAAGATTAGGAGCAATACAAGGATGCTCACTCACTTCACTCCTTTTTAACATAGTATTGGAAGTACTTGCCAGAGCATTTAGACAAGAGAAAGAAATAGAAGGCATCCAAATAGGTAAAGAGGAAGTCAAATTGTCTTTGTTCACAGATTACATGATTCTGTGTGTAGAAAACCCCAAAAACTCTACCAAAAAACTTTTAGAGCTGATAAATGAATTCAGTAAGGTTGCAGGATACAAAATCAGCATACAAAAATCAATAGTGTTTTTATATACAACAACAAACTAGAAGAAAAAGAGATCAAGAAAGCAAGCCCATTTACAGTAGTCACCAAAAAATATAAAATACCTAGGAATAAATATAACCAAAGAAGTGAAATATCTCTACAATGAGAACTACAAATCACTTCTGAAAGAAATTAAAGAAGACACTAAGAGATGGAAAGACATTCCTTGTTCGTGGATTGGAAGAATCAATGTAGCAAAAATGTCCATACTACCTAAAGCCATCTACAGATTCAATGCAATTTCCATCAAAATACCAGTGACATTCTTCACAGAAATAGAAAAAGCAATTCGAACATTCATGTGGAAGAACAAAAGACCCTGAATAGCCAAAGCAATCCTGAGCAGAAAAAGTAAAACTGGAGGCATTATACTTCCCAACGCAAACTATATTATAAATCTGTAGTAACAAAAACAGCATGGAACTGGCATAAAAACAGATATGTGGACCAATGGAACAGAATAGAGAACTCAGAAATGACCCCACATATTTACATTGACAAAGGCACCAAGAACATACATTGGGGAAAAGACTGCCTCTTCAATAAATGGTGCTGGGAAAACTGGATATCTTTGTAGAAGAATGAAACTTGATCCGTACCCCATATACCAAAATCAATTCAAAATGGATTAGAGTCTTAAATATAAGGCCTGAAATTTTAAAACTCCTAGAAGAAAATGCAGGGGAAATGCTCCAGGATTTAGGGCTGGGCAATGGCTTTATGACTAGCATCCCCAAAGCACAGGCAACAAAAGCAAAAATAAACAAATGGGATTATATCACACTAAAAAGCTTCTGCGCAGGAAGGGAAACAATCAATAGAGTGAAAAGACATCCTGCAGAATGAGAGAAAATATTTGCAAAATATGCATCTGACAAGAGATTAATATCCAGAATATACAAAGAGCTCATACAACTTTACAGCAAAAAACCAAATAATCCAATTCAAAAATGGGCAAAGGAGCTGAATAGACATTTCTCAATGGAAGACATACAAATGGCCAACACGTATCTGAAAAAATGCTCAACATCACTAATCATCAGGGAAATGCAAATCAAAACCACTCTGGGATCTCACCTCACCCCAATCAGACTGGCTATTATAAAAAAGACAGAGAATAACAAATGCTAACAAGGATGTGGAGAGAGGAACCCTCCTGCACTGTTGGTTGGACTGTAAATTAATACAGCCATTATGTAGAACAGTATGGAGGTTCCTTAAACAATTACAGATAGAACTTCCATATTATCCAGCTATCCCACTCCTGGCTATATATCCAGAGGACTGGAAAACATCAGGGTGAAGGCATACATGCACTCCCATGTTTATCGCAGCTCTATTTACAATACGTAGGGTATGGAACCAACCTAAATGTCCAATAATGGATGATTGGGTAAGGAAATTGTGGTATATATACACAATGGAATACTGCTCAGCCATAAAAAAAGAATGAAATTCTACAATTTGCAACAACATGGATGAGCCTGGAGAAAATTATTGTAAGTGAAACAACCCAGGCAGAGAAAGAGAAATACTGTATGTTGTCAGTCATAACTGGGAGCTGAAACCATAAATAAACAAATGAACAATAAATAAAGACAGAGAAAAAGAAAGAAAGAAACAACAATCATGGTAATACATTGAACTTTTGGAAAACTAGAGGTGGGAAAGGGGAGGGTAGGGGAAAGGGATGGGAGCTAATGAGGAATTGATCAACGGACCCAAAGAATGATTATGCATTGTAGTGACAAATAAGCTAACTATCCTGATCTAACCACCACACATTCTACACAATTGAAAATCAACGTTGTACCCACATGTATATATAATAAAAAGAATTCCTATAGAGGAAACTTTGTAACTTCTATAATTTAAATTTTTAAAAAATATCCATTACGAAATGTCATGTTTACCCTAAATTCTTCTTTCTGAAATGTAATCCTATCGCTTTCTGTAGTACCATATGCTTGTTTTGCAGGACATAATAAAATAGTCTTAAAACTATGTTAGGATTATAGCTACTAGGTCTCTTTGCAGAATTAATGTCAATGCCAATTATACTAGAGAATGTTTCAAAATTAGGAAGGTCGAAATCACCAAAGGAAATGAAGGTAGCCAATAGTGTTTATAGAGCATGAAGGGCTGTTTGATTTAACCATGCAGTAATGGTCATTGGCTCTTAGATTTGTCATCATGGTATAAGAAATAAGCTTATTTATGTGTTTTTAAATAATTTCCACAATGAGAGAATAAACATATGCTAATTATAGAAATAGGTAGGCATTTATTTTAAGACTGAGAGAACTGGCAGAAATAAAGGCAATCAGAAGCTTCTGTGAACAGAAATGCAATTGTCATTGATGACATATAAGTTGAGGAACTATGCTTCAATGTTCATCGTATCAAAAAATGAAACATCCAGTCAGGCATAATCTATGACACATATCCAGTGATATGCTGCAAAGGGGATTTACTATATTTTAGTTGCTAGATTAAATGTTGATTGAAACCCTTTGTGACAATTGTAGAACATTTATATACTTATGAAAGAAGACAGAGATTTTTGAAGTTGGGAAAAATAGACACAGAACTGTCTTTTCCTTAGGAAAACTAGAAAGAGAGAATCATAAAATGTCTTTGCACTGGTACTTTTACAATAGCTGTGTTTATTAGCTGTATTACAATGGCTCTTAATTTATTTAAGGTGCAGTGAAAGTTTAGTTGTAAGGAGCTCAATAAAAGTTGCATGAATATGGTTAAGAGCTCAGGCACTGAAGTGAAGTCATGGTTCTACAACTTATTAACAGTGTGAACTTAGAGAATGTTATAGGCTGAATGTTTGTATCCCCCTCAAATTCACTTACTGAAACCCTAACACCTAGTGTGGCTGTATTCAGGGATGGGGTCTTTAAAAGTAAAGGTTAGATGAGGTCATGACTGATCAGACAGGATTGGTGTCCTTATAAGAAGAGACACCAGAAAGCTTGCTCTCTCTTTCTCTCTCTCTTCCTGCACCACAGAGGAAAAGGCCATGTGAGGGCTCAGCAAGAAGGCAGCTGTCTGAAGTCAGGTAGAGAGCCCTCACCAACAACATAATTGGCCAAAATATTGATCTTCAACTTCTAGCTTCCAGAACTGTGAGAAAATAAATTTCTGTTGTTTAAGTCATCTAGTCTGTGATATTTTATAACAGCAGCTTGGAAGACTACTGCAGGGAAGTTACTTAACTTCTCTGTGCCTTAGTTCCCTTACTGTAAAATAGAGATAAATAAGCCCACCTCTGTGTTGCTTTGACAATTAAATGAGCTGAGTGTAGCAAGTTCTACTAATGTTAGTTATTCATGTTATAATTATCCAAAATGCAATTTACTCTTCTCTTTATATATCTGGAATAGAGCAAGATAATTTTCTTTGGTGAGTGGGTTTTTTAAAATGAATTCAACTCATCAGGTATGTGTATTTATATGTATATTGTATGTAGAAGAATGTATACAAGCCTGAGACAGATTTAAATCTATGGTAAAGAATGCTAAGTACAGAGGCATGTGGAATTAAGAAGAATAATTTAAACACACACACACACACACACACACACACACACACACACACAAAAGGAAAAAAAATGGGGGGGAGAAGAAGACATAACAATTACAATTCCTTGAAGTTGACATGACAAGCGAACAGAAAGGACATTGTTGGGTGGGAGGGGGGAGAGGGAGGAGGGAGGGAGGTTTCAGTAATGGGCCACAATAATCAACCACATTGTATATCGACAAAATAAAATTTAAAAAAAAAAAAGAAAAAGATGAACAAGCTCTGGGGACCTATGTACAGCATGGGTAGTGATGGATGTGTTCATTAGTTTGTGTTAATTATTAGACAATGCATGTATACATCAAATCATCACGCTGTATACCTTGAATACATATGATTTTGTCAATCAAATATTTTAAATGAAATAAATAAGAAAAATAAATTTAAAAACAAAACAAAACAAAAACAAACATAAAACCCCCAGAAACTCATGGATTTTGGCCTTTTTGATGATATGACTCAAATGTAGCCAAACAGACTTAGAGAGTTGAATACTGTTTTGAAGTTTTCCAGTCTTCAAACTGTACTCCAAATAACTAACTGAAAACTGTTAGCCTGAGACCTTATCTTAAACAGTAACAGCTGCAAGAACAAACACACAAAAAGAGTACAGAGAATATGGTCTGTTTAATTATTTTAGCCTTAATCTTCACGTTGAAGTTTTGAATGCACACTGTCAAAAAACCAACTTAATTTTTTTTTTGATGAGCTAATATTTCAATGTCATGGAAAAACAGATTCAGCCAATTTAGTAAAGCAAAAGTCAAATCAATTATTTATTAATATAGAAAAGGAAATGAGTAATTGATTTAATTAATTTAGTATTTTTCAACTGAAGATCCCTGTGAGTTTTAGACAAAGCCTCAATGAAATCAGGGTTTCTTTTCCTTCTACTTAGACACAGTGATGTCTACCACTGTACAGGCAGATTGCTTACTACATTAGGAATTGAAAGCAAATGTGCTTGTATGAAGGTGGGTGGGGACGGGAAGGAGGTAAATTATGTGTCTTTAATCATTTGACTCATCGATCATATTATTCCCCCCTCCAAAAAAAAAATCCTAGGTTGTTGCTGATGCTTTTGAGGGTAGGATTCAATTCTTGTAAGAAAATAGAAAAGAGTATTGATCAAAAATCAGAGACAAGGTGGAGAAAACAGATTTTCTGAAAAGATATCTATTTTCTAATCATTCCTCTCCCTCCTAATTACCAAGTCTGCTTAGTTAGAGATAAAATAAGAAGGTAGGAAGGAGAGGGTAAATATAGAATTTCAATGTCATCAATAAATAAGTTCTTGTTTGTGTGTTTTACTACAATCCTATAAAACTAGGGCTTAGCAGTGGGAAATTCCATAATGGATCATAAATTTAGTAGTGTAAATTATGCTTTCAATAGTATAAATTATACTTTCAATAGTACACATTATATTCTCATGATGCTTATAATAGAAAAATAAAGTCTTAAGCACTAGAAAATTCCTAAATGTAAAACTAAATAAGAAAAGCTATAGGTTAAAACACACACATACACACACACACACACACACATTAAAAAATACTTTATAGTACTCTAATTTTTTTAGCATCTTAATTAAATTATCTTAACATAGTATTATAAGTTCAGTGTGTAATATTAATTACTTTGCCTGAGCAAAAAAGGAAACTAGAAGTTCTTTCTCACTGAAGTTATTATAAATAATGTTCTTTATATAAACTATATTCAGTAGTTCTTAGGTAGAGACAGAGAGGAACATAGAAAACAACAAAAAAGCATATTAAAAAGTGATGCAAAAGTTGCTTTGTATTGATTTTACCCCCAAACAATATCTTAGAGAGATATCTATTTCTGGAAACACTCACAATTAGAACAAAATTTATAGCATTTGCCTGGTAGCTGAGAAACAGTTTGTGACATTAAAAAAACTGCTCTACCACATGGATTTTTAAATTATTGATGCTTACTTGAATTTGCATTTTGATAAAAATATATTCAAAATTTGAATGCTTTGAATACAATTACATTTTATATTTTAATTCTTAGATTATTCCCATCAGTAGAACAAAAATAATGTTATAGTAGTTTATAAAAAGTTGTTGTTTTGACGAAATAAAGGCAAAGTATTTTGGAATATAATTTGTGAATTTTGTGTGACTTTATTCTATATGTCCAAACCGTGCCAGCTCAACAAGAGAATGCCCAGACATACACAACTTTGATTAAATCCAATTAGGTTTGATATTTTGCCTAATTTGGATCACATAAAAAACATAGTTTATTTATCTCAAAATATTTTTTTCTTTTTATAGAAGAAAAATCTTTATTTATAGAAGAAATATTTCAAAATACCTTTCACTTCTTTGACAAGGAATGTTATTGGAAGTTCAAAGCAATATAGTTGAGCATTTATGCAGAATTTTTTCTTCAATGAGAACTATGGATTTATATTTTTCTTTTTAAGGTCTTATAGTTAACTATGATTCTAAAACTTGCCTTTTGGGCCTCAAGCTTAACGTGTGTCAAATATTTTAACATTTACTTGTACATATTTGTGGGGTACAGGGTGTTGTTTCAATATATGCATATACTGCACAATGATTCACTTAGGGTAGACAGCGTAGGTTTGTACCCTTTAGTCCACCACTTTTCCTCCCTTCCCCAATCCCCCCAACTCTGGTAACTATTATTCTACTCTCCACTTCTATGAGAACCATTTAAAAAACATTGTCTATACATATTTTTCCATTTTAAAAAATTATAAAGGCAGATTTTTCAAAGTAGAAGAAGAAACATTTTTATTTAGCAATGTGTTATCTAGGTTTATAACATAAATATTTAGACTTATGATATGTAGGCTTCCATTTGTGCCTTTGCACTGGGTCTCACAAACTTTAGGGGTGGGTCTAATGTAAATTCTCTCTCGAATATATATTTTTTCCTTAGGCAAAGGAATTATCTATTTACACACTGAACTTCTAATATTCAGTTCAGATAATTTAATTAAGATGTCAATTTGGGGGTGGGACTAATGTAAATATGTTCTTGAACATTTGTCCACCACATAGTTTCTAAGAAAAATTTGTAGAATAGAATTACAAAGTCAAAGAGGTCACACTTTGAGTGTGTATATTATTTAGACCCATGATGTCTTAGCAAAAACACCTTTAATAAATGACAATATTGTTTACTGAATACTGTTTATTATCTTGGTATCAGAACACCCCTTTAAATTTTGTTATTGAATGTGTGTTATTATAGGGTTGCAAAACTGCAGTGGTTTGGATTCTGCCAAGCTCTTCCACAGGCCCTGTAGAGGCAGAGAGAGAATCAGAAGGAGATCTGGGGAAGCAGGCAGGAGAGTGGAAGAGCTGGAGAGCTGGAAAGCTGGACAGCGTGGGGAAGTGTTCTTTGGGCTCAGGTTGTATCAGTCATTTCTGTGCTGCAATTGAGTTGAGAACCAAGAATTCCTCAGTCTGGAAATTTGGTGGTGGGTCCTCTGTAGTATATAGATTTTTGTATTTTTCAAAACAAATAGCACTTTAAAATTATACACAAACACTTTTTTTTGTTACCAAAATATCAGAAAATGTATGAAAGTATGGAGAGAATGATAGTGACCTACAATCCTATACCCAGAGAAAAATTGCTATAGTATTTTTTGTATATATATTTCCAGATCTACGTGACATTTTACATATATTCGTATACACTTTTTATGATCCACTTTATTCCTCACAATTTATTGTGAATATCTATTCATGTCAGTACATATCTAGGGTTCTATTGGTATATGCATATACCATAATATAATCCTCTATAATTTATGTCACATTCTCAGATATCTAAAATGTTTTTCTTCCACAAAAAATCCCAAGGAAACATGCTTTTACATAAATATTTAGAATCTTGTCCATTTATTATCTTAAAGCATATTCTTCAAAGTGGAATTACTGATTTAAAAATAAATACACATTAAAACTTTTGATAGATATTGTTAAATAATCCTCCATGAAGGGTATATGCATCTTACCATGAAGTATATTAAAGGGGTCAGTTCCCCAATTCACTGTCAATATTCTTTTTTACCTTTCACTAGTTGCCAACCTCAATGGCAACATGTAATAATTTTTGTTTTAATGGGCACTGTTACAATTTTAAATCACCTTTCATATATTTTGGGTGTATGCATTTATTTCTGTATTGTTCATTTATATAATTTCCCTATTCTTGTTTGCTGTGTTCAACATATTCTTATTTACTTATGAATGTGTTGCTTTGCCCCCCACAGATTTGTCACCCCACTTCCCCTGGGTGATGGAGCCACAAAGGATTACTGAAAGCCCATCTCTTCTGAGCAACGAGAAGCCCCAAAGTGGTTAACTTCCCCAGAACCCCCAAGTGAGAGGCATTCCTTCCCTGGGAAGTGAACCTTGGATTGGGGTTCTCTTCCTGCATTTATTCTCCAGACCAAAAAGACATAGGTGAGGTTTTTGCTAAGTACCGTTTTACAAGTTTAACAATGGAAGCTGGTAACATTCAGTAAAAACAAGTCAGATGACATTCCCTTAGACAATTAAGTGATCCACCAACAAAAGCTTGATCTAGCAAACATTCCTTCTCCCTCCAGCAGCTTTCCAGTAACTTTACATAGCAACCAGTAACTAGTCTCTCTTTGAGCCAGAAACCTTGCTGTGTTACAAATCTTTATCTTATACCAGAGACTTTATAGCCTGAGGAAAATTTCTTGTCCTTTGCAAAGTTAATATTTGAAACTGCAAGGCTTTGGAAAACCAGGCCCTGTGAAGTACATTTGCTTTATGAATCCTCTACATGCATGGGTCTTTAAGCACTGTTTTGTAAGCATTATTATG
>NW_007730861.1:120470-124090 GCF_000696425.1 Galeopterus variegatus | reverse complement strand
GAGAGAGAGAGAGAGAGAGAGAGAGAGAGAGAGAGAGAGAGAGAGAGAGAGAGAGAGATTTCTTACATTTGGGAAACATCAGGGAACCAGCAGTGTTTTAAAATAAGGAAATTTTAAAAACCCATAATTCTTTTAAATTAATTTAACAATTAACTTTTGTTGTTTTGGCCTTTGTGAACAATTTCACAAACCTATCAGTTTCCTCATTAGAATTTTGGATCTTTAGTTTAAAGCTATGAACTCAAAGTTTGTCTGGAAACTGTAACTATCAGAGTTTTTTCATGAAATATTTGAAGACATAACATTTTAAAATTATAATTAAGCCAAGATTATGACTGGTAGCATTTATATCAAGACATAGATATTAAAGAACCTTACAAGATTTTGGAACATATATCCATAACCCCTTCAGTACTGACAATGCTTTCCTATATAGTCTAATATATTAAATTAGCCAATTAGTTTTGATGTATCTTTTATATATCCTTTGAGAAACTCCTGGGCCCTTGGAATTCCTCAGTTATTTTAAATTAAAAAGGTTGGGCTTACAGTTTTGGAAAGCCTTGCTAAGTAACAAAAGGCTTAAAACACTTAGCTGAATAAAATCACAAATTATTACAAAAAGTAAAAGCAAAGTGACAGAGGGTTTCAGAAGCAGACAGCACAAGAAATTATCATGAAATAAGTTTTTTTTTTCCTTTTTGTCTTTTTTACTGACTGGTAATGGGATCGCAACCCTCGGTGTCGTGCCCGTACTGGGGTCTGGCAACGGGATCGCAACCCTTGGTGTTGCGCCCGCACCACGCTCAGCCAGTGAGCGGGAACCGGTCTCCACATGGGATCCGAACCCTTGGCGGGAGCACCGCTGTGCTCCCAGGCGGCGCACTCTCCAGTGCGCCACCGGGCCGGCCCATGAAATAAGTTTTTTAAACCAGTTATCTAAGGGACAAAGAAAACCTTTTACAATTTTGTATTAAGAGCAGTCAAGTGAAAAGACCTCTAGTAATACTGTTTGATTAGTAAACCCAGGCAATGATGTGTGCTGATAAGAACATTTTTATATATTTAGGTTAGTAAATAGGCATCCATTTATCAGAGCAAATTATACAAAGCCCAGTTTGAGTTTTAGCTATTTTTACCAAATACATATTTATGGTTTCCCAGCCAAAAAGTTGGTGTAATAGATCTATACCCTTATCACTTAATGCTTACTAGGGCCTATGCGATATTTGGCTTAGGTTTCTTTTCACTAGCTATTTCAGGTCCTGAGTTTCCACATGGCATTTGGAGCCATGTGGAGCTTAAGACAGAGGGTGGTATATACATAAAAGATATTGTTTCTCCCAGCATGGCCAGGAGGCAGAGCTGAGATAACAAGGAGACAAGCTGAGATAACAAGGAGACATGTGGGGCTTAAGACAGAGGGGGGTATATACATAAAAGATATTGTTTCTCCCAGCATGGCCAGGAGGCAGAGCTGAGATAACAAGGAGACATATTGACCTAGAGACAAATTTAGGTAAAAAGTTTGAATCAAATTTTGAAAATATATTTATTTTTTCAGCAATTTTAGAAAATTAAAGTCACATGAACTTGAAAAGTATACTTATTTATTTAATGAACATGCATTAATTATAAGCCAATTTGGTACCAAGCACATAACACAATTACACAAACAGACATGAACATATAGACATAACATACAGCTTACACATGCATATATGCAGACATCAACAACAAGAACAAACAAGGATCTTATAGGTTTTGTTCAAGATGTAAAAAAAAAAAAAACCCACTAGTGAAAAGGACAGTCAGGTTTAGATTGTGTTATTTTCAAAAGACTTATTGGTGAGGCCTCACCTTGCCTTAAAGAAACCAAGGTAACAAATTTTTATTGTAAATCAAAGTATGCAAACCTTTTCAAGAAGATGCAGAGAAGATTTTCTTCCTTTTAAGAAAATACCATAGATTTCTACCAATAGAATTTTGTGAAGAAATACATAGATGAGATGAGAAGAGAATTTAGAAGTCTGTTTAAGATAACCAAGTGAATGTCAGAAAATTTGAGACCATCTAGTTAAATGGGTAGATTTTAGTCTTGTTTTTGTTTCTCAAATGGTTCACGGAGCTCAAGAGCTGAGCCACCAATCAGAGATGAAACCACTTGACTATTGAGGATTCTGGAGAAGAGCAGTAGACCCAAAAGAGTTCTGGTTGGCACTATGGCTGCTTTTCTTTATAACCCCCCAGAGCCTTCAGCGAAAAAGAGTAGTACATGCAGTTAAGAAAAGAACCACTGCTCTTAAGAGAGTAGAGAAGCATTGTGCAGATAAGAAAGAAAAGCATGCTCAAACAATACCAACACCGTAAAGAAATATTGACTTCTTTACTTTAGATTGTCCAATTTAAATTTTCCCAGTCACTGGCAAAGATTAAGTTTTATACTTTTTTGGTGACATAAACATGTCTTAGTTTTTGTTAAGGTCTTGGATAGGTTTCAGAGCGACTTGACGTAGATTCCTAGTTGTTAGGTGGGAAGCCTTACTGAAACCCATTGCATAATTATCCAGTGACTAATTTGTTCCCAAATTTTTATGTTAAGGCTCCCTTCCTTGAGGTATCAAGGACATGGTTGTTTAATATCCACTAACAGTTTTACAAGCTTCCATTCAGTTACTTACAGCCTGCTGCTTTAAGAAGACATTGAAGTTGTAATGTATGTTCAGTCTCCCCTTTTCTTAATGAATTATCCATATTTTAAAAGTAAAGAGAAGGAAAAAATACCTTTGGGGTTGAAAAGACCTAACTTTGACCTGCCACAGACATGCAATTACTAATCGAAAGCCACCTGTGATTCCCTTACCGAGATGCGTCTCCCTTATTAGGGACTCCCTTGCTGGGATGAATTGGCTGTCCTATTCCTCTCCAATGCTTGGCAGGTCAGTCTCTGATCCGTGGAGAACTTCCTCACGTGGGGCACCATTTTACTATTAATCATTTAAATGATTTGGCCCATTGGCTTAATCCTACCCATTGGTTTTCCATTTTAAATATAAGAATTTGGATTATTGCTGGAATTAGTGTCTTATGTATCTTATGTTTTCTTATAGTGATTAAACTGTTATGTTCCATGTTCCAATAGACTCATCAAGCTGAAGTAATGCTGACTGTTCTTCATCAGAACACCATTGACTCTGACTCCCTCATCACTTCCAATTTTATAATAATAATAAGGGGGGAGATGTAGTGGGTCAGAAATCTTGATTCTCATTTGATTCTAGAATAGGTTTTTAGGTAAATGCATATATGGGGCAAAAGCCCTCAGACAGGAGGCCACAGCCCACAGATAGCGTGGCAATAGCCCCTCTAATCAACTCTTAATCACTGTTTAGGTATGGGATTGTATACTTTTTTTTTTTTTTTATTTTGTCAATATACACTGTATATGATTATTATGGCCCGTCACCGACACCTCCCTCCCTCCTCCCTCTCTCCCCTCCCCCCCAAGAATGTCCTTTCCGTTTGCTTGGTGGGAGCTAAAAAAAAAAAAAAAAGAAAGAAAAACAAACAAACTAATTCACCCACATACACACACACACACACACACACACACACACACA
>NW_007730861.1:73593-120416 GCF_000696425.1 Galeopterus variegatus | reverse complement strand
GTTTTTTTTTTTGTGTGTGTGTGTGTGTGTGTGTGTATGTGAGTGAATTGATTTGTTTTTTGTTTTTATTTTTTTTTAGCTCCCACCAATAAGTGAGAACATGTGGTATTTCTTTTTCTCTGCCTGACTCGTTTCACTCAGTATTATTCTTTCAAGGTCCATCCATGTTGTTGCAAATGGCAGTATTTCATTTGTTTTTATAGCTGAGTAGTATTCCATTGTGTAGATATACCACATTTTCTGTATCCACTCATCCGATGATGGACATTTGGGTTGATTCCAGCTCTTGGCTATTGTGAAGAGTGCTGCAATGAACATTGGGAAACAAGTATATCTTCGACTTGATGATTTCCATTCCTTTGGATATATTCCCAGGAGTGGGATAGCTGGGTCGTATGGTAGGTCTATCTTCAGCTGTTTGAGGAACCTCCAAACCATTTTCCATAGGGGTTGCACCATTGTGCATTCCCACCAACAATGTAAGAGAGTTCCTTTTTCTCCGCAGCCACGCCAGCATTTATCTTTCGGTGTCTTTTGGATTTTTGCCATCCTAACTGGGGTGAGATGGTATCTCAGTGTGGTTTTGATTTGCATTTCCTGGATGCTGAGTGATGTTGAGCATTTTTTCATATGACTGTTGGCCATTTGCATATCTTCTTTAGAGAAATGCTTACTTAGTTCTTTTGCCCATTTTTTGATTGGGTTGCTTGTTTTTTTCTTGTAAAGTTGTTTGAGTTCTTTATATATTCTGGATATTAGTCCTTTGTTGGATGTGTATTTTGCAAATATTTTCTCCCACTCTGTTGGTTGTCTTTTAGCTCTGTTAATTGTTTCTTTTGCTGTGCAGAGGCTTTTTAGTTTGATATAGTCCCATTTGTTTATTTTTCCTTTGGTTGCCCGTGCTTTTGGGGACATATTCATGAAGTCTGTGCCCAGCCCTATTTGCTGACGGGTTTCTCCTATGTTTTCTTTAATAAGTTTTATTGTTTCGGGGTGTATATTTAAATCCTTGATCCATTTTGAGTTGATTTTAGTACATGGTGAGAGATGTGGGTCTAGTTTCAATCTCCTGCAAATGGATATCCAGTTATCCCAGCACCCTTTGCTGAAGAGGGAGTCCTGACCCCAGTGAATAGGCTTAATGCCTTTGTCGAAGATCAAATGGCAGTAAGTGCGTGGGTTGATTTCAGGGTGCTGTATTCTATTCCATTGATCAGAGTCTCTGTTATTATACCAATACCATGCTGTTTTGGTTATTATAGCTTTGTAGTATAGTTTAAAGTCAGGTAGAGTAATACTTTAATGTTTTTGGAGAGAACGGGTGGTTGTCATACCAATCCTGTTAAGAGATTTTACGAATTGCTGAAGGGAAAGTTGTGGAAAAAATGTTTTCTAGGGACAATCTGTCTGTTGGGGGAAACTTTAGAGATAATTGTATTTAGATTTATCATAACAATGTAACGTTTGCTTAAGGAGAGGTCATACTTTAGATAATGAGCCAGTTTGACCAACTTAGCTTTTCACTAATTGTACTCTGGAATGTCACTTTATTTTACTGATATTACTTGTTTCCATTGTTAAGCTATACTTAGCCATAGATAACTTTTGTAACATTGCTCATGTCCTTATGTCCTTCCTTGATGGTTGAATCAACTGATTTTTCCTTTGAGATATCATCTCACCCCAGTTAGACTGGCTGTTAAAAAAAAAGAATAACAAATGCTGGTGAGGATGCAAAGCGGGGGAACTCTTCTGTACTGTTGGTGGGACTGTGAATTAGTATAGCCACTATGGAGAACAGTTTGGAGGTTCCTTATACAACTACAGATAGAACTACCATATGATCCAGCAGTCCCACTGATATGTATATACTCAAAGGAATGGAAATCATCATGTTCAAGGGATACTTGCACTCCCAAGTTTATTGCAGCTCTATCTACAATAGCCAAGTTATGGAACCAACCTACATGCCCACTGATGGACAATTTGATAAGGAGAATGTGTTATATATACATAATGGAATACTACTGTGCCATAAAAAGAGGAAATTCTGCTATTTGCAGCAACATGGATGAGCTTAGAGAAAATTATGTTAAATGAAAGAAGCCAGGCACACAAAGTGAGATACTGCATATTGTCACTTATACGTGAAAGCTAAAAATAAATGAATAAATAAACAAATAAACCAGAAAGAAAGAAAGAGAGAGAGAAAGAAAGAAGAATCACAATATTACATTAAACCTACAGAAGGAGAGAGCATAACTGTAGTTACTAGAAGTAGAATGGGGGAGGTGGAAAGGGGTTAATGAGAAATTAGTTAATGGACACAAAGAATGATTACGGACTAGAACGATGAATAAGCAAACTATCCTGATTTGACCATCACATATTGTACACAACTATTGATAGTCAATTTTGTACCCCACAAATATGTATAATCAATTATGTTTCAATAAAAAAAAACCCAACCATTGTAGACACTGATTTGCTGATATGTAAAAAATCTTTCAAATTGATTTTCTGCACTTCCAAAACAACTAATTTTTTATAAGGATGTGAACAACATGTCCTTGCATAAATTTTACATAGAAAGATGTCCTTCACAGTGTTACTTATTTATTTTAGAAAATTTAAAAAATACAGATGAGTGTAAAGAAGAAAGCAAAAATGAAAAAATGCATGTTAGTTTTAAATTGCACTTGGCTGCCCATAAGAGACACCAAAACAACTAATGGCTTAAACAAGTAATAAATTGACTTTTCACTGATGTAAAAGTAGGAGAGAGCTAATTCTATGCAGTTATGGTAGCTCAGAGAAGTCATCAGAGATCCTGGCTCCTTCTCTCTTTCTGTGACATCATGCTCATGCATGGTTTCCTGAAAGTCATAAAATATCTGCTGGATTTCAGATATCACATCTGTTCTCAAAGCAGGAAGGGCAAGGAAGAAATGAGAAGACAAAAAGGGTTCTTGTCATCTGTTTGTTCCCTTTCTGAATTAGCTATTTCATAAGCCTCAGCTTAGATATCACCCAGCATGACTTATTGAAGTGAAATGTGGGATTCCAATGCAGCCTTTTGGTTGGGCATTGCCATCTGGACTAAATTCAGTTAGTTGCAGTTGGTTGCATTCCTAAGGAACCTGGGAAGAATGAATACTGGGTGGGAAGCTAGTGGTGCCAGACCAAGACTTCCCGTGTTAAGGTTTATTTACAAGTAGATATTATAGAACTTACCAATTTGTATCTCCCTGAGACAGCGAGAGTTCTTTTAATCTCATAGTCTGAAAATTTCTTTAGTTCATTGTGTAATTGAAAGCTTGGTTTTGTTAAAATTCTGTGTTGGACATCTTGTTTTCTTTGATTAAAATGTTGAAACCATTCCTTCATTGTCTTTTGGCTTTTCATGCTGCTTTTGAGAAGTCCCATTCCATTCTGATTCCTGATTCTTTGTGATCTATTTTTCCCCCTGTATGCTTTTAATGTGCTTCCTTTGTCTTTACTTTCTTTTCATTGTTGATGTTGTTGATTTTTTTAGTAAATAGAAAATAAAGTATTTAATAGATTTAGAAACAGTAAAGATAGGATGGTCTATATTGTTGAGTGGAGAACAATATAGACCATCCTGTCTTTACTGTTTTTAAATTTTGTCACTATCTTGGTTTGGATCTTCTTCATTCCTCCTTCTGGACACTCGTAAGATCTTTTCAACCTGGAAACTCAATTTGTTTTGGAAAACATTCTTGTAATATTTCTTTGATAATTAACTGCCCTCTACTTTTTCTATGCTTAGAGCTCTAATTAATTGAGTCTTGGAACACCTGCATTGATACTATAAGTTTCTTCCCCGCCTCCCCTCTATCTTTCAGTTGATTTTCCCAATTCGAACTTCAATCCTCTCGAATTCCTTATTTCTGCTGTTCTATTACGTTTTACTCCTTGTTCTCTGTTTCAATTTGAAGCAATATGTTTTCACATTAGAATTGCAATAATTCTGAGGACATTAAATATCTCTGAGGACACTGAAGTAAAGTTTTAGTACTTTCTTCTGCTCTCTCCAAGGTACTCTTTTTCCTGTTCATTTTCTTTTCTATTTTTCATTAAGGGATGATTCTCAAATACCTTGTGATGCTTCTATAGTCTATTCCTCTTTAAGAGTGAGGACTTAAAAGGTATTTGGAAGCTCTCTTTCTGTGCAGAGCTAGTCGTCTTTCTATAGCTATATTATTGGCATAAGCCCTAAGTTGATATCTATAGATCGGTTTTGTGAGTCTGATCAGATTCCCTCTGATGACTAATCTAATCCACTACTCAGAAAAGGGGTACAAACTTGACTGTTACAATTCTGGGAGTAGAGCATGAGAACTGGGGTGGGAGCCTCCTTTTAGAATGTGTAATTCCGTTAATTTTGTTGTTTTTAAAATGGCACAATATCCTTTTCCTCACCTATGCAGCCTCATACCCACAGATTCTTAGGTTCAAATTTTCTGGAAACTTTATTCCAGGTTTCTTCATGGCGATGGATCAGATGTGAAGTTCTGAATTTTCCTTATAAAGACTTTCAACGAATCCTCCCTTTTCAGACCCATTTTCTTTTTTTGTGCTTTTTTTATTGACACATAATAATTATACATACTTTGGGGTACATCGTCACATTGCAATACATGTAATTGCCAGAACTTTCAATATCCTTTTTTACTAATTTGAAATATACAATATGTTATTGTTAATCGTAATCACCTCACTGTGTATGGGGACACTGGAGCTCATTCATCCTATCTACCTGTAACTTTGTACCCATTGACCAACCTCTCCCCATCCTCTGCTCCTCCCTACTGCTCCCAGTCTCTGGTAATCACAAATCTACTCTTTACTTCTATGAGATCCACTTTAGGTTAGATTCCACAAATGAGTGAGATTATATGGTATTTGTCTTTCTGTGCCTAGCTCACTTCATTTACCATAATAACCTCCAGTTTCATCCATGTTGCTACAAATGACAGGATTTTATTCTTTTTATGCCAGAATAGCATTCCATTGTATAAAGATATCTTATTTTCTTTATCCATTGATCTCTTGATGGATACTTTGGTTAATTTCATATCTTGTCTATTGTGAATAATGCTGCAACAAACATGTGGGATATCTCTTCAATATGGTAGTTTCTTTTCCTTTGGGTAAGTACCCAGTAGTGGGATTGCTGGATCACTTGGTAGGTATATGTTTTTAATTTTTTGAGGAATCTTCATACTGTTTTCCATAGTGCCTGTACACTGTGTACCTGTGATTTACATTACCACCAGTGTATAAGAGTTCCCCTTTCTCTTCACCCTCGCCAGTATTTGTTAGCTTTTGTCTTTTTGGTAATAGTCATTCTAACTGGTATGAGATTATATCTCATTGCAGTTTTGATTTGCATTAACCTGATGATTAGTTATTTTTTCATATACCTGTTGGTCTTTCGTATGTCATCTTTTGAAAAATGTCAATTAAGATCTGACTATTTTTTGACCTGGTTTTTGTTTTACTGCTATTGAGTTGTTTGAGTTCTTTATGTATCCTAGGTATTAACCCCTTGTCAGATGTGTATTTTGCAAATATTTTTTTCCCATTCTGTAGGTTGTCTCTTTGCTCTGTTGATTGTTTCTTTGCTGTGCAGAGCTTTTTAGTATGATATAATCCATTTGCCTATTTTTGCTTTTGTTGCTTGTGTTTTTGAGGTCAGACCCATTTTCTATTTCTGCCTACATATCTGCCTACACAAGTATCTGCACTTCCAATGAGAGAGTCTCTTGGGGTTCTCTGGCTGGAACCGGCTTCTTCCGTTTTGTTTTCTTCCATGAAAGCCTTCAAGTTTCAATTGTCTCTCTTTACTAGGACAGTTACCACGTGAACCTTATTTTCATCTTCTATATTTTTATTGATATATCTTATGTGCTCTAGTTAACACTTTCATTTGCTTTACTTTTGTGTCTTATTCATTTTTATCAATTTATTTTCATTTTAGTAGTAGTCTTGTAAGCTGCACATATAAGTAAGTGTGTTCAATCTTCCATATTTATCAGGGTTTCCATTAATTGTTTTGTTATAACTTCCCTAGGGATTATTTATGTGGTCTCAAGTGTATGAATAAAAGGGGCATTTTAATGTAGAGAGATTAAGGTAGCAAAAAGAAGTAGTTACTCTGGGTTGCCCCCAGGGGCTGGTCTAACTGATGGGGCTTTGACAGTTGGTGCCATGAATTGTTTGCCAAGAAACATAGGGGGATTGTTTAATCCCCACTTTAGGTGTTCCCTATTCTGAGAACTCATCAACTGTTACCTCTGTCAGGGTGAATAAGTGAAACATACCAAGATACAGAAGACGCTCATTTGATTATCTGATAAAATGTAATTTGGAGTTAATATAGTTTTGTATCTCTTCCACACTTCACTTCTTAATTAATTTTCATATTAGCTATCATGAATAAAAAATATTTGTTATTTTATCTCATTTCTAATCAATAAGTACCATTGGGGATCTTCCAAATAGCTCTTTTAAATAGTGAAGCTCCAGCTGAACAGGTTACACAGCACTAGCATTGCATGGCATGGTTAGGAAGAGGCAGGAGGAGTAGGGAGGAACAGATCTGCCGTGACCAGAGTATATTTCTAATTTTCTAATATATGATTAGTGTGGAGGAAAACCCGTTCAAGTGATTTTTAGGAATTACATTGCCTGCCTTGTAAAGCACTATGCAGCATGCCTTCAGTCATAAATTTAGTGAAATGGCTTTATTGCTTGAATTGTTGTGAATCTGTAGTTCACTTTGCACTTTGCCTCAACTTAGCTCAATATCTTCCTATTATGCACAAATCGTTTCTCAGATGACACAGCATTTGAAATGCCATTGTAGGAATAAATAGTTGCATTTGATTTTTGATTATGTCTATAGTGCATTAGTGGAAAGCTGTGGTAAAATATAATAAAGTTTAATCACTGAGTAAAGGAAATTACCTCATTTAAGCTACTGAATCTTGTGTCTTAAGGAAATGCTAGTTCATATTATTAAGAGGTATATTACATTGTATGTCTCAAAAGCAGAAGATTTTTTATACCCTGGTTAAATAGGTTACTTTTCCAGGGTTAAGCAAAAGCAAGATAACAAGAGAAAAGAGATTTGGTTTTAAGTTTTCAGATGTGAAGGAAAAGGAAAAAAAAAAAAAAGAAATGCAGAGAGCTTAACAATTTTTCTTTTTCTTTTTTAACAATAGGAAGATGTGAGGTCAGTTTTTTTCTTGAGGGGGGAGGAATTTTTTTTCCTGGGTCTTTGTACAGAGAGCACTTAGGGATAAAATCTCCAAACATAAAGAAATACCGCCTATACTAATGGTTTCTGTATTGACCCTCAATATAGACAAAAAACAATACATTAAGTTGTGCCTTAGTGAAAGCAATTCTTAGAAGGGCTGAGATAATGTGTTAAATGTGCTTTACTGTCTGACAGTTTAATACAGAAATGGATCTTGGGAAATCAGACAAATGGATGTCGGGACATCCATTAGGCTACTTCCAGTATCATGAGTAGAAGGAAGCTTAAGGTTCTATGGGATTTCAATTGTAATTCAGTTCTTCCTTGGATATTCAGGAGTATGCAAGGGTTATATAACTCTGATATTATCATGTCTATATGGTATATTCCCTGTAACTGAAATTCTTTATGATGCTTCTATCTTGTGATGTAGTCTCAGATCTATTTCTTTGGTATGGGTAAAGATATCCATTCTTGACTTTTTACACCTATAGAAAACTTCATTCTTGTTGATGTCCATAGGCAGCTGAATATTCAGAAAGTAGACGAATGAATTGGAAATATTCTTATATTTTCTTTAAGTAGATTTCCAATTAAAAAACATAAATTTAAAGATTTATGGTTCAGCAATTTATAATTATTATTTTCTTCCAAATTTAATGCTAAAAAATTTAGACATTATGTGGTTTTCTGTGTTGGGATTTCTAGTTGATTCCTCCAGATGTCCCTATTTGCAAATTATGAAATGTGGCCATGATGTATGTCCATGATGTATGCCTGTCTGAAGGTACCTGAGCTCATTCAAGGAGACCTATATTTCCTATTTTACATGCTCCCTGACATTATTTTTCAGAAAGAACATGGTCAGCAGAATCACTGTTGAAGATATCCAGGAATTCTTCACAGATATAACGGAAAAAGAAGGGAGACAAGAAAGTTCAGAAGCAAGGCAGATTTTTAAAACATACCATATATCAAACACATCTCCACATGCATTTTCCATCAAAAATAAAATGCATACATAAACTCATATGATTCTAACTGCTTAGCACGTCTTACTCATTTATCTATCTACCTAAACATATACATACACATGATGAGATATATGTAAAATAACGTGCTTAATTCTTTCATTTTGCAAATTTCATATGAATCCATACAGATGGTATAAAATTTAACACATTTGTTTAAACTAAATTTCAATATGTTTACTTCTTTGCCACTAACTACAATTGGATGCTAGAACTAAATATGTGTTTGTGGATGGCCTTTTGTCTCTAGAAAAGGGGTTTGCATATGTTAACAGGATTGGCTCCATGTAAAGATAATGTGTTTGGAGTTTGGTGTAGAAATTAGAATGTTATCTCTAAAGTAAGTTTATTTCACTGTACACTTAAAAATGCATTATTTAAATTCTTGAGAGCAAAGCAAGCTCATTGAAAGAATCTGAGTGGTTTCATTTCTGTGTGTGCTATCTGCAGAGTAAAGGAACTTAGTCTGGTGGGTGGTAATAAAAATAGGTTTTAGAATTTATGTAGTTTATATTCTTCATTTGTATTTGTAAGATACAGCTAGTTAAGTTAGAAGAGTAAAGAATGGCCTATATTTATATGTATATGTCTCACTGGACTGTGAGATTTTTGAGGGCAGGCTCCTTAACATATATGACTATGTCCCCCGTTCAGTATTTTAATAGCGTAGGGACTCCAGAAGTGCTTAGTGACTGACTGAATAAACATCCCCCAAATATTTGGATAACAGCATAATTAATCTGATCTTTTAATGTGACTTAATGACTAATAGGGATAGCTCATGGTCAAATAAATTGATATTTACCAAATAAATGTACAACAAAAATGGTGAAATGACTTATTTCAGTAAAAATTATTTATTATTTACTTATCTGACCTAAAGTTTAATCCCATATCTCAACCAAAATATTAATTATGGAGCTTTACTTTCTTATTGCTAGTTCATTTTGTTTCTTTTTTACTACTTGATTTTTGAGGATTACCCAGAACTCAAAAAAATGTTTGCTACCTTATTGAAGATTCTGGATGACAAGCCCTTCCTTGAAAAATGCCAATGACAGTTAGTTTTGGTTATTTCTAAATGGTGGTTATTTCAGCCACTTGCAGAAGATTAGAAACCTCAGATTTCTTTTTAAAAAATTCAAGTATGCTTTCACAGAAACTCTAAAAGATAGACCAAGATTATTACAATGTTAAGGTCATTTTGCAAGTGTAAAATTTTTTGTTGAATTTTAGTTAACCTGAGGACTCTGGTCAAATGCCAAGTCAGATAATTTCTTCATGTTCTTGTAAATTTTCTTACTGGGTTAGAGTGCATTTATTTAATTTTGTGATTTCTTCTAAGGTTGGATAATTGGTAAATATTTGTAATGCTTTCTCACAGGCATGATTGTAATATGGTTATGTGTGAAGTGATATGTGTATAAAAAATGCTGACTGTTGTATATTTTTATGTTTAATTTCTGGTATTTAATAAATTCATGGCACTGTACTTTCGGTTTGGTGAAAATAGAATCCAGAGAGAAATACCTTAATGTTTTATCTTAAAAAGGAGTATTGGGGCACCTTCAGATGAAATGAGATAGTATATGCCAATTATTTATAAACTGAAACAAGCAAACAAAATCATTCACCTTTGCAGATGTTAGTTATGGCAGTATCAGGAGTAGATGTGGAGTGTTTCCTATCAGTGTGTTATGTGACTAAATAGCAAAGGTAATATTGCCATGTGGTTAAAGATTTGGAGCTATACAGCATTGGTTTTAATTCTCAGTTTTCCCTCTTACTAGTTGTATCTACCTGGGCAAGTTACTTTTTAGTGTCTGGCATGTAATAGTTCTAAAATAAAGGGTTGATATTGTCATTAGCTAACAAAAAACTAAGAGTCTTTCTGGATTTTTTACAATTTTTAAATTTGTATCTGTATTGAACATTTTTGGTTAATGCCAGGCAGGCTAAATGTTTTGTTAGGGTTAAGTCTTCATGGTTTTCACTGCTCAGTCAGTCAGATTTTCTTCACTCCTGGTATAAAAACAGAATACTTAAAAGGTTAGAAATTTATGCATTTGCATACTATGTCCCATTTTTGTTAGATGTTTTAATAGGAGAAACTATTTTTTTCCCGCTAGCAGTAGGCACATGGCCATCCCTTCTAAAACTTGGGTCATATATTCAGAAACATAGTAGTGGTAGCAGATAGGGAAGTTGTGACAGTGTGGTCCTGGAAATGCCTCCTACTGGTCAATGCATCTTGGGACATATTAAGATTTGGCTTATAGACTATACTGCCTGGTTAATTTTACATAATAGAGGTAGGTAGGGTTGAATGTGAAGAGGAGAAAGATCCTGAGGTTTCTCAATTATTTGTTCATTTATTTACAGATTGGGGAGACTATACATGAAATAATCGTGTCCAAAAACTATATGCATGATCAATCCCTGAGATTATATTGAGCCCTAACTGGTTTTGAGGTCAGAAATCCTAGCTTTGGTATTTATTATCTGTATGACATAATATGAATTACTGAACCTGTCTGAACTTAGTGTCTTCATGTATAAAATATTAATATGTCCCACATTATTATAGGTTTTATCTAGAACTCCATTACCTAGATAATGCATAAAAAACTTTGTTCAATTCATAATATCTGTTCAGAAAATGACTGATATTCTTAGAATAAAGTTTTTGAGGCTTGAGACAGCAAAAAGGAGACCAACAGTTGTTGAGTGACCACATATGAGGTACAACATTGGACCATTACTATCTGCACATATCTCACTTAATTCATATAGCTATAGTGGTAAGTAGTCTCTACCTTTATTTAATAGATAGGGAACTGAGTCTCAGGCTGGTTAAGTAACTTGTTAAGTTATACAGCTAGTAGCTGATAATACCAAAAGGTTGCTTAATTTGTCTATTATCAGACACCAAATCCTATTCTCAAAGAATACTGCGATTCTGGTTTTGTGTTTTTTGCTGCCACAAAAATATCATCATTTCTTATTGATTTGTATATTACTACTTATGCTGAGCCTGTTTACTTGAGCCAGCTTTAGTACTTTGCTTCAGCTTACTTTGCTATGTATCTGCTTGATTTAAGGCTGGTAAATATGTATCTATACATTTTAACTGTCAGAAAATCTATTCTATTAATTTTCTGATTAGCAAGTGCTAGGGTTTGAATGTGTTCCCCAAAAGTTCAGGTGTTGGAAACTTAATCCCCAGTGCATTTTTGGTGGTTGGGCCCAATAAGAGGCAACTGCTTTTGTGAATGGATTAATGTGATAATTGTGGGAGTGTGCTGGTTACTGTGAGAGTGAGTTGTTACAAAGCCAGTCCGGCACTGGTGCCTCTCTGTCCTGTGTGCTTGCTTCTGCCTTCCATTCTTCCGCCATGCGATGACACTTACCAGGTGCTAGTGCCCTGCTTTTGTGCTTCTGAGCCTTCAGAACTGTGAGAAATAAATTTCTTTTCTTTATAAATACCCAGTTTATGGTAATATGTTATAGCAGAAGAAAACAGACTAAGACAGTAAGTATAGCATGAAGGTATGTGATTTACACAGGTTATTTTGGAGCCTTATTGTTTAACTTCAAAAGCAAACACATTTATTTCTATGCATTCAATAAGAAAAAGATCAATGATATCAGATTACTTGATTTCCTCTTGAAAAGACACCAAATGCAACAGATTTATTAATATTTAAATCACAGATGGCTTTACGCTACACAAAGGCAAGGTCTGCATATCTGTGGCAAAATCAGGCATGGCGAAAAGATAAAGTCATTAATAGTTGCCAGGGAATATTAATAATATGGCTTCCAGGAGTGGAATTGCTGTTATCTCTGTGTCCACCTGCCTTTGGTTGGCAGAGAGGGCACGGAAAACCAGAAATCCTGTGACTGTAGCAGTATGACAAATCCAAAATGATTTAAAAGTGGGAAAAAAGGAGAAATATTGATTTTGAGATATTCTGATATGTCAGTTCCAGCCTTGGACAAATCCAATCTTTCATGAGAAATGGCGAATTCAGACATGGAATAAGTTTAATTTATCATTCTTCCTCTCATTTGTGGCTAAATTTATATTTCCTATTTGAAGATAGTTGATAGGTAATGCAAAGCACATATTTTATAAACTTAATTAGCCAAATCTCTGTGAATAGAATGAGAGTAAATTAAAAACAGTATTTAAACTTGAAAACCTTCAAAATAATTTTACTTAAAGACTCAGGATAAGCAACACAAAAATAAATTACTTTTATTTTTCAGGTTATAGATAGTATGAAAAGAAGATTACCAATTATTCCATAGTTTTACCTTTAATGCTTCCTGGATAGCATCTAGGAAACAAATCCCTTAAACCTTTGCTTACGTCTTATTAAGCAGAATTTATGTAGGCTCAGGAGAGCACAGGATGATTGTGGCCCTTTGGATGTTGTCCTTTACAACCCTTGCTTGCCCTTTAATAGTTGTGTACCCTGCCCAAATCTCAGTAAATGACACCATGTCAGCAAGAAAAAAAAAAAAAAAAGAGAGAGAGAGAAAAGAGAAAAGAAAAAAATTCAACATAAATTCTCTCAACTTTCTGCCCCACTACCCATAAATTTATCTACTTCTGTATACTCCGGCTACAGAGGAAAATGTGTCAAGGTTGGTTCATTTTCTAATGTTCTCTATGCCATTCCCTCCTGTTACCTTGAGTTTCTTATTCTATCCATGATCATTTGCTCTTTTCTTTGTCATTAATCCCTATTTCTTCACTGGTTCCTTTTTTTTCTCAATTTATAAATATTCATTCATTCAAGAAATGTTTATTAAGAATCTACTCAGTGATAGGCTGTTTTCCAGGTACTGGGGAAAGAATATTGAATGAAATAGACGAAATGTCTCCTGCCATGGAAGCTAAATTCTGGTGAGGGGAAGAAGAGATAGAAAATAAGCAAGTGTATCATATAGCAGATGGTGATAGGTACTATTGAGGGGTTCACTATTAAATAAGGTGGTCTGGAAAGGCTTCCCTGAGAAGGTGATATTTGTACAAAGACTTGTACAAAGATACTTCTATAAAGGAGGGAAGAATATGGAACATGTATATCTGGGGGAAGAACATTTTGGCAGAGGTGGACTGAAGCATGAAGGTTCTGAGAGAGGTGCAAGCCTGCCATGTGTAAAGAACAACGAGGAGGTCAATTCAGCTTGAACAACCAGTGAAAGAATAACAGGAGGTGAATTCAAAGAGGTAAAAAAACGTAGCACAAATCAGGTAGGGCTTTGCAGGCAATTATATGAACGTTAGCTTTTATTCTGAGTGAGATACGGAGCCATTGGAGGTGTTTGAGTAGAAGGATTGTATGATCTGACGGGTTTTATCAGTTGCATCTAGCTCCTCTGTTATAACAAAGGCCACAGAAGGTTGAGAGCAGGAAGCAGGAAGATCAATTAGAAGCCATCACAAAATTCAGGAGAGAGATGAGTGTGGCTTGGATCAGAGTGGGGATGGAAGAGCTGGTAAGAAGTGGTCAGAAGATAGATCTTTTCATGATAGAGTCAATATGATTTGGGGATGGATAGGGTATAGAGTATGAAATAGCAGACTTAAGAATGACCTAGAGTCACTGGGCCTTCCATTGTACACTTGTGATGTAGAAATCTGGAAAAATCATTACCTTCATCCTTACAACAACAAAAAATGTCAGACGATCTGCAAATTTATACCTTTTCTTTAACTCTATCAGAGAACTTAGGTTGCCTTAGATTTCAGATTTGTCTGAAATCTAAGTAAATACAGGTGCTTGCAAGGAGATATAGGACACATTTGCTTACATGGAGAAGATCCACCAGACACTGGTAAGAAGAATTTAGCTAAAATTGTTAAGGAGTTGGTAAGGGCTGAGTGTGGGCTAGAAGAGAATATAGAACCCCTGAGGCTCATAGTTATAAGGAAATTTGCACTCACTTGTAGGTTCTCCTTCATGGACCTCACTGAGCACTCACAAAACAATTGGTGGAAGTGTTAAGGAAGTGACTGTCATGATACAGGCCTGGAGGATGGGGAAGAACAGATGTCTTGGGAAAGGGACAACCCCTTCTCCCCCCATCTTTCTCCTTTATGTCACATTAAACTGCTGGAGGTGGGGATGGGGCAAGAGACACCATCACACATAGGACACCTGTGAATACCCTTTCAGTCAGGAGGAGGGAAAAGAAAAACCCTCCAACCCTGGAGGAGGTGAAGGAGTATGAACTTTTATCTGTTGAAAATTAAAAATAAAATTTAAAATCCTGACAAATAGTTTTGGGCCTGAAGAACTGCTAGAACTCAATAACCATTAACTAAAATTGGGAAGCTGAAGGGAGTGTTGGATTGGTGAGGATGATCAATAGTTTGTTTTTTGTATGTGCATTAAAAAAAATATAACCTCTGCTCAAACCCCACGACTCTCTGTTGACTTACCTGTGGCCCCCTCTCAATATGCTTCTATCATCCTTGAGTCCATGGCTAAAGATCAACAAAGGATTGTTACTGGATCTTTTTATCCATACTTGGTTGGCCTCAGCTCTTATTTTCAGAAATACTCCTATATATTTGACTTGAGATTGATCTTGATTTTCCTGTCTTGACCCTTGGTATTGTTTTAGGATTTTGGCTAAATCATTTCACTGACTCCTTTTGTTGTCCACTGCTTGGCATGAGATGCCCCATCCAACTACAATCCCCAGGATGCCCAAACTGCTACCCATATGCTTGACAAGAAGGCATCAGTTGGCAGTAAGGTCTACCCAGAAGAATCACTCATTCTCTGGTTTACACTCTTACTGTAACTCACCTGTAATTAAATGAGGTGTAATATACAGAGAATTTAGTTCATTGCTTGGATTGCAGCAAGTTTGCAATAAATGATAGTTGTTAGTATTAATATAAATGGTTTTCTGTCTTTTTCTTGTTATTGTTACATTGCTGTATTTATTTCTTTTTAGTTTTTTGTCTTCTCTTCCCCAACCTCTTTTATTTTTGTGTTCACTATTAATAAATATGACAACCAGCCCCCAAGTTACTCAAGTTATAAAACTGGAGTTGTCCATGAGTCCAGAAGTATATTTCCAATATGCAAATATGATCTTGTGTTTAAAATACTTTATTCATTCTCATTAGGCGGCTTGTGAAGACTTTCATTGTATCGTACCTTTGAGTAACCATCCTCAGATCTTATTATTTCATCAAATGCACTCATCAATGCCATGTTACTTGCATTTATTCCAAATAATTTACATAGTTTTGCTTTGGGGTGTGTGTGTGTGTGTGTGTGTGTGTGTATATATATATATATTTTTTTTTTTTTTTTCTTTTTCATAGAAAAGTACCCTTAGTTTGTTGAGGAGAACACAACTTAAATGTCACCTCATTTCTAAAGCTTTCACTGATACTAACTGCCATTCTGTCTTTTCTAGTGACAACACTCCACATATCCCATTTTATGTGGTACTCCTTTTTGTTCTTAACAATTGCATTATTTAAAAAAAATTATTTGTCTATTTTCTCCACAAAATTGCAAGTTCCTTGAATTCAGACATGGCTGGTTTCTTATTAGTATGTTTCTCCAACCTATGGCCCAATATTAGACACATGAAATGGTTCAGTGCAAGAATGACTGATTGAATAAATAGGGGGAAATAGAATGGACTGAGTTAGGTTCAGTAATCTCCCATGGAACTTTCCAGACTATGATTCTACAATGCATTGAAATTGAATAAAGACAAAGATCCACTGTTAAAATTTATTCAAATTATCCAGATGTAGAAAACATACCAAATATTATGTAGTTTCTTCATTTTCAAAGCATTAATTCATCAATACATCCTATTCTTGGATTTGCTAGCATTGTGCCACACATAGTCCATAGATGTATCCAGGTTTAACTGTTTCTAAATTTTATATACACATGATTTATTCTTTTACTTCAAAGTAGTGGTAGAAATTTAAACTGGATATCAATCTTTAGATACAGAAAGATACCTTCTGTACATAAAATATAATTCTATACTTTTGAGTGTTGAGATTTTATCTACTATAAATTTATTTGAAGATGTGCTGAAAACATGGTGAGTAATGAAATTCTTAAGCAAGAAATCTTGGACAAAAAGAGATGAATTAAAAAATGGGCAAAGGAGCTGAATAGATATTTTTCAAAGGAAGACATACAAATGGCCAACAGATACATGAAAAAATGCTCAACATCACTCGTCATCAGGGAAATGCAAATTAAAACCATATTGAGATACCAACTCACCCCAGTTAGACTGGCTATAATCAAAAAGACGGTGAATAACAAATGCTGGCAAGGGTGTGGAGAGAAGGGAACACTGCTGCACTGTTGGTGGGACTGTAAATTAGTACAACCACTATGGAAAACAGTATGAGGTTTCTCAAACAACTACACATAGATCTTCCATATGATCCATCAATCCCTCTTCTGGGTATATACCCAGAGGAATGGAATTCATCATGTCAAAGAGATACCTGCACTCCCATGTTTATTGCAGCTCTGTTTACAATAGTCAAGATATGGAACCAATCTAAAGGTCCATCGATGGATGATTGGACAAGGAAACTGTGGTATATATACACTACGGAATACTACTCTGCCATGAAAAAGAATGAAATACTCCTATTTGCAACAACATGGATGAACCTGGAGAAAAACGTTGAGTGAAATAAACAAAGCACAGAGGGATAAATACTGCATGTGCTCACTCCTATGTGGGAGCTAAGAGAGAAGGGAAGGAAGGAAAGAAAGACCACAGTAATGCTGTGGTCTTACAGAGGAAGGGAACATTCCTAGGGCTACTAAGTGTAGTGGGGGGGGGGGGAGGGAAAGGGGGAGGGAGGTTGGAGGATAATTGAGTGGGGGCAAGGGGTAGAATAGTAATTTCTGGTAATGGGTATACCCCCAGTATGAAGCTGGCCCTCACATCATGGGCAGGAAGGGTGACAATTGCTTTGTATCTCATGAATATCCTAATTAAAAAAAAATACCCCAGAACCTGCCTGTTGCTCACAGAGGCTGTTCAAGATCCAAAATTTGATCCAGAATGGATTGCTACTGGGTAGTAACCAAATTATAACATTTGAGCATATATCCTTTTGCTCTCATATTTTATTGGCTGGGCTTGTAGTCCTTGCTTCTGAAAAGTTACAATAGGAATATCATTAGACTCAGTAAATTGGTCAACATTTTTGACCACCACCTATGTACAATATATTTGAGCAGGATGAATTATAAAGATTCCCTGTTCCCTATATGCTTATAGATTGGTGTCAAGCCAATACTATTATTACTACTCCTTATTTTTAGACTTCCATCAACCATCATATTAAATGTTGATATGTGGTGAACACTGTACTAAGACATTTGTAGAGATTATTAAATTTAACCATCATGAGAAATCCTATGTAGTAGATGTACATTATCTCTACCTAACCACAAAGGAAACTAGAGTCTAAAGATTTTAACAAACTTTTCCAAAATCACAAAGTATTAAGTAATAAAGCTAGAATCTGTATGCAGTTTGACACTAGAGCTTGTTGTCTTTAATACCACAGCCTATTGGTTCCCTAACTCTCACTAGGAAAAAATGTGAACAGTTAAAAAGCACATTAGCGGGGCCGGCCCGGTGGTGCACTGCTATAGTGTGCCGCTTGGGAAGCGCGGTGGCGCTCCCGCCGAGGGTTCAGATCCCACATACAGACCGGTTCCCGCTCACTGGCTGAGCGAGGCACGGGAGCAACACCGAGGGTTGCGATCCCGTTGCCGGACACAGAAAAAGACAAAAAAAAAAAAAAAAAAAGCACATTAGCTAAATTATAGTTCAATATAAGAAACTAGAAATATTGTGGATAGCACATGATTAATTGCCAAAAAAATGGCAATGACAAAATCTTTGGGTTTATCTTAATACCCCAGAATACTCCAAGACTACACCATCCCATTAACAAAACAAAACAAAACAAAATGGAAACACTGCCTCCTATAATTCCAGTTTGATAGAAAAATCCAGAATTATGATAATTTACTCGATGTGTTTTTCTTATATTCATTTTTAAATGTACTGATTTAAATTTGTGCTCTTTTAAAATACATCCACAAACTGATCCTATGCTTGTGTATATAAACAACTTAGCCTACCCATTTATGCATAAAAATGACAGATTTTTGAATTTTTGCAAGATGTGTTAGACTAAAATATTCTAAACATCTATCAAATGTGTGCCAATCAGAGAGTCATATGGTAATAACAAATATCTGGACGTGACCTATAAAGGTCAGCTCTTTATCTCTGTTCTTATACTATGTCTTCAAGTTTTCCCTATTTTAAAGCTTCTCATCACGGTATCTTAGAAGTTCACAAAATTCAGAAGTAGCTGCATTCAGTTGGAATGAATAGGACTCCAGAGATTTATCATGGGGCAATATGACTGTATAAAAGTGAAGTCACGTGATGATGATTTTCCTTTATTGTAAAAAGACGCTTTTTGAAAATCAGTTGAGCATTTTCCCCTTCCCATTTCAATGTAGATCATCACTACTTTCATTATAGCTTACATCAGGATTTGTATAGAAAGATAAAAAGGGAAGCTTTGTTTGAAAGTCCTTTCAGTGGTTACTTACTGTACGAACAATCTCAATAGGGATAATTTTAACCCTTGCTTTCCCAAAGAATTATCAATTTTAAAGTATAGATAAACTTCAAATCCAGAAATATTAATTTCACTAATATTTATACTCAGTGCAAATACTTTTAATTAAAGGTAGATCTATCCAGAAGAAACTGAATTTGGATGGTTTTGTATAAAGGCTTTATAACAACTTTAATATACTCACATATGAGGGGATAAGGCAGAAGAGAATTAAGTCAGTCTCAAAAGTGATTTTTGTTTACAGCAAGGTTTGAGTGGGCTGGCACTAATCCCCAAGCAAAAAGTACACAGTCAGTTTTATAATTTTACCATACTGCTTGACAGTTGAAGTTTATTTTGAGCACCTCTGATTTGATTTTTTTCTTTGTGAATCTATTTACAGAGAAGCAAGAAGCCCTTGATGTGACCAATTTGGTACTTTCCAAAATATCTTAGTATATTTTTGATATGGTGGTGATTACTGATTGATTTCAAAATCTACTATAATATGAAATTTTAATTTCTCTAGAACCCAGATTATACCAAACATTAAGAAGTGCCACACTGTTTCTGAGTTTTTAAAGGACAAGCTTAGCCATAAGAATTTCTAAAGTGCACGTCCTCACCTGTTAAGATGTAAGTGTGGATGTAAAACCACTGAATTGAGAGTCACAAGGCCATGGTTCTTATCCTGTGGTCATTGCCTCTTCAAACTTTAGTTTCATCTTTCATAAAATAGAAAAACATACCTAACGTGGCTCTTTTGGGGATTAAATTAAAAAAGTCATGTCAAAGAGCATTACAAATTACCCTTATTATGAAAGTGTTAGTGTAGTCATTTTCCATAATAAATATTTAATTATAATCTTAATCCTTGTTGAACCAGAAAGTCATTTCTACTTTCCCTTTTAATATGCAGTTTTTCTCTTATCTGGCACCTGAGCAAGTTTTCCAGACATGGGTAATTCATCCTTTTAGATTAAAAGTCAGCTTTTCACAGTGAGGCACTGCTGACTTAATCCCCTGTTTTGGAAAAAACAGAGCCTCACTCATCTACTTGAGTAAATTTTAGTTGAGTTGAAACCTCTGTTTAATATAACTGACTGCTTTAAAAGCACAAATTCCTTACAGATTTGGAATGGAAACCCAAAGTCAGAGGAAGAAAAATTAAGAATTTGAGGCTTGTCATCTTTCACTCAGATGCCAAGATTTAATATAATGTTTTACGGCTGCTTATTTGATGTGGTAAAAGATTCTGCCATACATTAACAGACCCTAACAATCTTAGTAAAGGATTTCTATAAATAACTTACTGAAAGAATTCTACAGAAAGACATTTTTTATTAAATTCTCTTTGATCTGAACATCAGTTGATGTCTATAAAGAGAACTGATGTGTCAAAAAAAGTTGTAGAACAGTCGATTAACTGTGCACAGAATGTAATCCTAGATTACATGAAGAATAAAATCAAATGAAAGTTAACAACTGAATTTGATGAATTTAGGAGCAGTTGGGAAAATCACAATTTTATGAAAATATAATAATCATCTTGAGATCTCTAGAGCTGATGCAATGTTTGAAAAAATGCTTTTTTTCCCACTGTTTTATGTCTTAAGAACACACTATCAATTTCTTCAATGTATCAATTCATTTATTCTAAAATAAGACCTTTCTAAATAAGCACAGCAAAGACCTACATGGTATGAGGTTTTGTGTCAGGAATGAATAAAGTAATATTTAAAAATCAGATACACTTCACTTACATGTTTTTCAAAGGTATTTTTATTATTAGCATATACCATCCAGTTATGAAGGGTTGATAATAAGGTGTCTCAATATGAATATTTAAATGTGGACTATCTTTATGTTTACTCATCGGAAATGCACCACCTAATAACATCGACTTATTGGGTTATATAAACAAGTTCTGAATCTTTGAACTCCTTCATATCCAAATGAGAAGGCATCTGTTGAGATAGGTAGGAGGATTCTCTGGATGATGTGATTGGTTGCCTAGCAATCAGTCACCTGATGTGTTTAGGGAGCCAGGTAATGAGCAAGAATTCTGAGAGAAGCCACAAGATCTTTAAAGAAGGCTAAGTCAGCATATAGTAGCATCTGTTTTAGCTTCTGCTTGGATGTATAAAGTATTTGAAACTAGGCCAAGAGTACCATTGGACAGACTTCACTATGGAGAAAGAGAGAACTGGAAACAGTTGTATTGGATTGCTCATATAATTTTTTTGGAAGGTAGAGATCATATTCTAGGGAGATTTCTAAGAATCATCCACAATGTCCAGTGCTTATAATATGAATTATAAAGACCTTGACAAATGATATTTTGAAAAGATGTCTTTGGCCTTGTTCCCAGTAGAAAATTGCAATTTGTGTGAATAATTACCCTTAATTAAGAAAGATAAGAAAGTAAACAATTTTCTACTCAGAGAATGATAGAAAACTTGATTGCTATAAGGAAAGCACTGATGATTTGGTTTAAACATGCTATAGATTATTTAAAGGAAAGGTTAGAATAATAAATACTTATTCATTAGATTAATTCCTATTATATAGAGCCCTTTTTCAGAAATTTTGTGAATTCTTGATGTAATAAAGTTTATGACAGAAATACGTAGGCATCAAACACGATGTTGTCTATTATACTATCATTGCATCAGAATTAGGGTGATGCTAAAATTCTTAGACTGGTTTCTCTAACATTAAGCACAAACTACAATTCAAACTTTTCTCTAGCAATGAGTGGTTGGTAGATGAATAACTGAATCTAATGGAATAACAGCTCCTACTCCTTGTGATTTTCTTAAATACTTTGTGGAATAAGGCAGAGTAAAATAAATAACACGGGAGTGCAGGTGTCTCTTTGATACCCATATTCATTGCAACACTATTCCCAATAGCCAAGAGATGGAATCAACCTAAATGCCCACCAAGGGATGAATGGATAAAAAAACTGTGATATATATACACAATGGAATACTATTCATCTATATAAAAAAAGAAATCCTTTTATTTGTAGCAACATGGAGGGAAATGAAGACCATTGTGTTAAGTGAAGTAAGCCAGGCACAGAAAGACAAATACTACATGATCTCACTCATTTGTGGATTATTGGGTACAAAGTTAGAGGCAGATGGGCAGAATAAGTTCTGGCGTTCTAGGCTGACCTGAGCTAATAATACTATATTGCATATTTCTAAATAGCTAGAAAAGAGAATCTTGACCGTAACCACCACAAAGAAAAGATAAATATTCAGGAGATGGATATTCTATTAATCCTAAGTGAATCATTGTATAATACACGCATGTACCAAAGCAACACACTACCTCACAAATATGTACAATTAAATTTTAAAATAAAAAATAAATAATATAAAAACGATTTATGTAATAGTTTTCTGTAAAAACCTTCATGAAAAGGTGTATGAAGTAGTATTTAGCAAAACTTCTAATCCAGAATGTGTTACCTATATAACTATACTATAAAAAATATTCTAGAACAGATGCATTTTCCTCTCATTGATATTAAACTATTTAAGCTTAATGATTAATGTTAAACATAATAAATATTAACATTGATAAAATTGAGATAGCATCCAGATAACATTCATTATTTCAATAATTTTAAAGTGTACAATTCAGAGGTTTTTATTCATAAAGTTGTATAATCATCACTACTAATTTCAGAACATTTTAATTACCCAAAGGGAAATCATATATTTATTAGCTGTCATCCCCCAATTCTTCCCTTTTGCCAAGCCCTTGGCAAGTACTACTATACTTTGTTTCTGAATGGATTTGCTTATTCTAAATACTTCAAACAAATAAAATAATAATAATATATGTAGTATTGTATACCCGGCTTCTTTCACTTATGATAATGTCTTTGAGATTCATCTATGTTGTATCATATATCAGTACTTTAATCCTCTTATATCTGAGTAATATTTTATTGTATATATAAACCACATCTTATTTTTCTATTCATTGGTTGATGGACACTTGGGTTGTTTTCATGTTTTGGTTATTATAAATAATGCTGCTATAATCACTAATGTACAGATTTTTGCATGGATATGTTTTCATTTCTTGTAGTTATGTATCTAAGAGGAGAATTGCTAGATGATATGGTTAACCTTGTGTTTTTGAGGAACTGCAAAATTGTTTTCCCATAGCAGTTGCACCATTTTACATTCCCACCACCAAAAAGGTTCCAGTTTATCCACATCATTCTTAATATTTTATTTTCTGTGTGTGTTTTTTTTCTATAGCCATCCTAGTAGATGCGAAGTGGTAGCTTGATATGGTTTGATTTGTGTTTTCCTAATAACTAGTGATATTGAGCTTCTTTTCATGAGCTCATAGGCTATTTGTAGACGTTCTTTGGAGAAATGTCTATTCAAGACTTCTGCCCAGTTTTAAATTGGGTTGTTTATCTTTTTGTTATTGAGTTTTAAGAGTTCTTTATATTTTCTGGAAATTAGACCTGTATCAGAAATATGACTTGTGAATATTTTCTCCCATGTTGATAGTGTCCTTTGCACAAAAATTTTTAATTTTAATGAAGTCCAATTTATTTTTTCTTTGATTACTTATGGTTTAGGTGTCATGTATAAGAAACTGTTGCCTAATCTAAAGTTATGAAAATATACACCTATGTTTTGTTTTAAGACTCTTATAGTTTTAGCTCTCACATTTATGCCTTTCATCTATTTTGAATTAATTTTTGTATGTTTTGTGATGTAGGGCTTCAAATTCACTCTTTTGCATATGGATATCCAGTTACTTCAACTCCATTTTGAAAAAAACCCAAATTCTATCCACTATTAATAGGTTTGGCACCCTTATTGGAAATCAATTGACCATAATTGGGTGAACTCAATTATATCCCATTGATCTATACACCTATATTATGCCAGTACTACAGTGTTTTGATTCCTGTAGCTTTGTAGTAAGTGTCGAAATCAGAAAGTGTGACTTCTCCAAGTTTGTTCTTTCTAAAGATTGTTTTAGCTATTCTGGGTCACTTGTGATTCCATATGAATTTTAGTCTTGTCCAAATCTGTGCATAAAAAAAAAAAAGGCGGTTGGAAAATTGATAGGGGTTGCATTGAATCTGTGGATCAGTTTGGGGATTATTTGCATCTTAGCAATGTTAAGTCTCCCAATCCATAAACATGAGATATCTTTTCATTTATTTAGGAACCCCTTTCAGCAATATTTTCAATATACATATCTTGCACTGCCTTTGTTAAATTTATTTTTAAGTATTTTATTCTTTTTGATGCCTTAGTAAACGAAATTGTTTTTTGATTGCATTTTAGGACTGTTGTCTGCTAGCTTATAGACATACAACGGATTTTTCATGTTGATCTTGTATCCTGCAATGTTGCTGAACTTGATTATTAGCTGTAATCATTATTTTGTGAAATCTTTAGGGTTTCCTATATATATAAGATCATGTCATCTGTGAATATAGTTTTTCTTCTTCCCTTCCAATCTAGATGCCTTTTATTTTTTTTTATTGCCTACTTTCCTTTACTAGCACTTCTGGTACAATGTTGAATAGAATTATGGAAAGTGGACATTCTTATCTTATTCCAGAACTTAGGGGGAGAACTTTCAATCTTTTACCATTAAGTATGATGCTAGCCATGAGTTTTTCATAGAAATGCTTTATCAGACTGAGGAAGTTTTCTTCTGGTCTGTCGTGGATTTTATCACAATAAGTGCTGAATATTGACACATTTTCTACATCTACTGTAATAACCATGATTTTTCCCAGTATATCAATATGTTGCGTTACATTGATTGATTTTCATTTTGTTGAACCACCCTTTCAGTCCTGGAATACATTCTACTTGGTTATGGTATACAATGGTTTTAACATGCTGCTATATTTGGTCTGCTAGAATTTTGCTGAGGATTTTTATTTACATGTTTATAATGATAAATGGTGTATTGATGTGTAGTTTTCTTTTCTTGTGATGTCTGTCTGGTTTTTGTGTAAGGTCTTCATAGAGTGACATAGAGAGTGTTTCCTCTTTCTTTTCTTTTCTTTTTTATTTTGAGTAGTTTGAGGAGAAATGATATTAATTTTTTAAAAACTTAGGGTATAATTCGGCAGTGAGCCAATCTAGTCCTGAGCTCTTTTGTGTTAAACGTTTTTTTAAAAAAAATTATTACTGATTCAATTTCTTTGTTATATGTTTATTCTGATTGTTTATTTCTATTTGAGTTAGTTTTTGTAGTTCTTGCATTCTTAAGAATTTGTCGGTTTAAGTAATCTAATTTGTTGGTGTATACTTACTCATAATATTATCTTATACTCCTTTTTATTTCTATAAAGTTGGTAGTAATGTCCCTTCTTTCGTTTCTGATTTGGATAATTTAAGTCTTATTTTTTCTTGGTGCATCTAGTTAATGCTTTTCCAATTTTGTTTATATTCTCAAAGAACCAACTATTTTTGTTGATTGTCTTCATTTTTATGTATTCTCTGTTTTGTTTATCTGTGCTCTCATCTCTATTTATTTTCTTTCTGCTTTTCAGGTTTATTTTGTTCTTCTCTTGACAGTTTCTTAAGGTGAAATATCAAGTTATAGCTCTGAGATTCTCTTCTTAAAATTAATTTAATTTTAATATTTATTTTTTGTTGTGGTAAAAAACACATAACATAAAATTTACTGTCAGCCATTTTTAAGTGTATGGTTTGGTAGTGTTAACATAGTTGTATTGCTATGAAACAGATCTTAAGAACTTTCTCATCTTGTAAATCTGAAACTTTACAACCATTAATCAATAACTCTCCATTTTTCCTTTTCTTTAACTCCCCCAAGAGAACCACCATTCTACTTTCTTTTTTGGTGAAATTGATTACTTTTGATAACCCATATAAATTAGAATCATACAGTATTTGTCTTATTGTGACTGGCTTATTTCACTTAGCATAATGTTCTCAAAGTTTATCTATGTTATAGCATGTGTCAAGCTGGGTAATATTTCATTGTAAGTATATATCACATTTTGTTTACCCATTCATCCATGGTTGATATTTGGGTTGCTTCCACTTTCTGGCTATTGTGAATAGTACTTCTATGAACATGGGTGTGCAAATATCTCCTTGAGGCTTGATTTCTATTCTTTTGGATATATATTCAGAAGTTGGATTGTGTGATCATACAGTGGTTCTATTTTTAATTGTTTGAGGAATACCCTGTCTTAGTCCATTTTTTTTGTTACTTATAACAGAATACCTGATATGGGGTAATTTATAAATAAATGAAATTTATTTCTTATTATTTTGTGGCTTGGAAGTCCATGGTCCATGGAACACATAACCTCACCTGGTGAGGGCATTCTTCTTGGTGGGAAATCTACAGAGTCCCATGGTGACCAGGGTATCACATGGCAAAAATAGCAAGAACAAAAGAGCTAACTTTCTCATTTGTTCCCCTTATAAAGCCATCAATACCACGACTATGACAGCCCATTAAGCCATCAACCCATTACTCTGTGAATGGATCAATCTGTTTATGAGGGCAAATCCTGGTGATCCAATCACCTTGTGAAGTCCCCACCTTCTACCACCATATTGGGGTTTAAGTTCCAAAATGATCTTGGAAAGGTGTTTAAACCATAGCACCCCCATACTGTTTTCCAAAGTGGTGGCACCATTTTACATTCCCACTAATTGTATACACATCCTCACCAACACTTATTTTATTGTTTCATGGTGCTAACTATGCTAATGGGTGTGAGGTGATATCTCCTTATGGTTTTGATTTGCATTTCTCTGATAATTGGTGATGCTGAGCATCTTCATATGCTTGCTGGCCATGTGTATATTATCCTTGGAGCAATGTTTGTTCAAGTTCTTTGCCCATTTTTAAGTCATATTTTTTGATATTTTGTTGTTGAGTTGTAGAAGTTCGTTATGTACACTGGATATTAACCCCTTATTTGATATATGATTTGCAAATAGTTGCTCCCATTTAGTAGATTGCTTTTCCACTCTGTTGAGTGTTTCCTTGGATGCACAAAAGTTTTTAAGTTTGATACAGTCCCATTTGTCCATTTTGGCTTTTGTTACCTGTGCTTTGGGTGTCACATCCAAGAAATCATTGCCAAGTTCAATGTCATGAAGATTTTCCCCTATGTTTTCTTCTAGGTCCTTCAGTTTTAGGTCTTAAATTTAGGTCTTTAATACATTTGGGATTAATTTTTATGTATGATATAAAATAAGGATCCAGCTTCATTCTTTCCCATGTAATATCTAGTTTTGCCAACACCATTTGTTAAAGAGCCTGTCATTTTCCCATTGAGTGGTTTTGGCATTCTTGTTGAGAATCACTTGACCTTATATGTGATGGTATATTTCAGTGTTCTCTATTCTATTCCATTGGTCTATTTATCTGTCTTTTTACCAGTACTATAATGTTTTGATTATTGTAACTTTGTAATGTTTTGAAATTGGGAAATGTGAGTCCTTCATCTTTGTTCTTTTGCAATTTGGGGCTCCTCGAGATTCTACATGAATTTAGGATGAATATTCTATTTCTTCAAAAAATGTTGTTGGGATTTTGATAGGAATTTCATTGAATCTATAGATTGCTTTTGGTAGTATTGAAAACTTAACAATATTAAAATTTACAATCCAGGAACACAGATGTCTTTCAATTTACTTGTGTCTTTAATTTCTTTCAGCAGTGTTTTGTAGTCTTCAGGGTAAAAGTCTTTCACCTTCTTAGTTAGGTTTGTTTCTAAGAATTTTGTTCATTTTGATGCTATTGTAAATGGAATTGTTTTCTTAATTTTCTTTTTGGACTGTTCACTGTTAGTGTATACTTATTTGGCTCCTTTTTACAGTTATCTTTATATGATGTTTTGGTGAGACATCATTCACATGGTTTCTTTTCATTTATTGGACATGCTTTTCTTTAGTTTTTTAAAAAAAAATTTAATTTAAATTTACCAATATACATTATGGTTGATTATTGCAGCCCATTACCGAAACCTCCCGCCCCTCCATCTCCCCCTTCTCTCCCAAAAATCTCATATCTGTTCGCTTGTCATAACTACTTCTGATTGTGATTGTTGTGTCTTCTTCCCTCCACCCCCTCAGTTTATTGTGTATTTATTTATTTATTTTTAACTCCCACAAATAAGTGAGAACATGTGATATTTCTCTTTCTGTACCTGACTTGTTTCACTTAATATAATTTTCTCTAGGTCCATCTGTGCTGTTGCAAATGGCAGTATTTCATTCTTTTTTATAGCAGAGTAGTATTCCATTGTGTAGATATACCACAGTTTCCCTATCCACTCATTTGATGATGGACATTTGGGGTGGTTCCAACTCTTAGCTATTGTAAATAGTGCTGCACTGAATATTGGGGAACAGGTATACCTTTGACTTGATGATTTCCATTCCTCTTGGTACAGTCCCAGCAGTGGGATAGCTGGGTCATATGGTAGGTCTATCAGCAATTGTTTGAGGAACCTCCATACTATTTTCCCTAGAAGCTGCACCATTTTGCGGTCCCTCAAACAGTGTATGAGAGTTTCTTTTCTCCACAGCCTTGTCAGCATTTATCATTCACAGTCTTTTGGATATTAGCCATCCTTACTGGGGTAAGAAGGTATCTCATGTGGTTTTGATTTGCATTTCCTGAATGCTGAGTGATTGATCATTTTTTCATGAGTCTATTGGTCATTCGTATATCTTCCTTTGAGAAATGCCTATTTAGCTCTTTTGCCCTTTTCTAAATTGGGTTACTTGTTTTTTCTTGTAAAGTTGTTTGAGTTCCTTGCATATTCTGGATATTAATCTTTTGTCAGATGTATATTTTGCAAGTATTTTCACCCACTCTGTTGGTTGTTTTTTCACTCTGTTAGTTGTTTCTTTTGCTGTGCAGAAGCTTTTTAATTTGATATAATCCCATTTGTTTATTTTTCCGTTGGTGGACTGTGCTTTGGGAGTCATACTCAAGAAGTCTGTGCCCAGTCCTACTTCCTAAAGTGTTTCCCCTATGTTTTCTTTAAGAAGTTTTATTGTTTCTGGGTGTGTATTTAATTCTTTAATCAACTTTGAGTTGACTTTAGTGAAAGGTATGGATCTAGTTTCATTCTCCTGCATATGGATATCCAGTTATCACAGTACCATTTGCTGAAGAGGTAGTCTCTTCCTTAGTTTATAGGCTTGGTGCTTTTGTCAAAGATCAGATGGCTGTAGGTGTGTGGGTTGAATTCTGGATTCTCTATTCTATTCCATTGATCAGTGTGTCTGTTTTTATGTCAGTACCATGCTGTTTTGGTTATTATAGCTTTGTAGTATAGTTTAAAGTCAGGTAGTGTTATGCCTTAAGCTTCATTTTTTTTTTTTTTTTGCTCAGAATTGCTTTTGGCTATGCTTTGGTCTTTTGTTATTCTATATAACTGTCTGGATAGTTTTTTCCATTTTTGAGAAAAATGTCTTTGGAATTTTGATGGGGATTGTATTCAATTTGCATATCACTTTGGGTAGTATGGACATTTTCAAAATGTTGATTCTTCCAATCCAAGAGCATTAGATATCTTTCCATCTTCTTTTGTCCTATTTAATTTCTCTCAACAGTGGTTTGTAGCTCTCATTATACAGATTTTTCACATCTTTGGTTAACTCTATTCCAAAGTATTTTATTTTTTTGGTGGCTATGGTAAATGGGCTAACTTTCTTGATTTCTGTTTCTGCATGTTCACTACTAGAGAATAGAAATGCAACTGATTTTCGTGTGTTGATTTTGTATTCTGCAACTTTGCTGGAATAATTTATCAACTCCAAGAGTTTTTTTGTAATGGCTTTAGGCTGTTTGATTTATAGGATCATGTTATCTGCAAACAGGGACAGTATGACTTCATCTTTTCCAATCTGGATGCCCTTTATTTTCTTCTCTTCTCTAATTGCTCTGGCTAGTACTTCCAACACTATGTTGAATAGGAGTGGTGAGAGTGGGCATCTTGTCTAGTTCCTGTTCTTAAGGGAAACATCATTCAGGATGATGTTAGCGGTGGGCTTATCACATATGGCTTTAATTACCTTGAGGTACTTTCCATCTATACCTAACTTGTAGAGAGTCTTTATCATGAATGAGTATTGAATTTTACCAAACTCTTTTTCAGCATCTATAGAGATAATCGTATGGTCCTTGTGTTTGATTTTATTGATTTGGTGTATCAAATTTATTGACTTGCATATGTTGAACCAACCTTGCATCCCTGGGATGAATCCCACTTGATTGTGGTGAATACTTTTACATATGTGTTGCTGTATTCTGTTAGCTAGTATTTTATTTAGGATTTTTACATCTATATCCATCAAGGATATTGGCCTGTAGTTTCTTTTTGGTTGTATCTTTACCTGGTTTTGGTATCAGGATGATATTTGCTTCATAGAATGAGTTTGGGAGAATTGCCTCTGTTTCAAGCTTTTGGAATAGTTTGTAGAGAATTGGTATCAATTCCTCTTTGAATGTTTGGTAGAATTCTGCTGTGAATTCTGGTTCTGAGCTTTTCTTTGTTGGGAGCCTTCTGTAACCTCTTTTATTGTTATTGGTCTGTTGAGATTTTCTACATCTTCTTGGCTCAGTTTTGGTAGTTTGTGTGTGTCCAGAAATTTATCTATTTCCTCCAGATTTTCAAATTAGTTGCTATATAGTTGTTTATTGTAGTCACTAATGATTTCTTGTATTTCAGAGATATCAGGGGTAATGTCACCTTTTTCATTTCTAATTTTTGTTATTTGGGTCTTCTCTCTTCTTTTTATAGTTAGCCATGCTAATGGCTTGTCAATTTTCAAGAAACCAACTTTTTGATTCATTGATCTATTGTATCATTTTTGGGGTTCAATTTCATTAAGTTCTGCTGTGTTCTTAATGATTTCTTTCCATCTGCTAACTTTGGGTTTGGATTGTTCTTGTTTTTCTAGTTCTTTAACGTGAAGTATTACTTTGTTTACATGCCATCTTTCCATTCTTCTGAAGTAAGCATTTATTTTCCCCCTTAGTACTGCTTTTGCAGTATCCCCCAGGTTTTGGCATGATGTATCACTGTTGTCATTAGTTTCTGTAATTTTTTATTTCCCGTTTGATTTCTTCTTGGACCCATATGTCATTAAGTAGAATGCTGCTTAATTTCCATGTGTTTGTATAGTTTCCAGAATTCCATTTGTTATTGATTTCTAATTTTAATCCACTGTGATCTGAAAAAATACATGCTATAATTCCAATTTTTTTGAATTTGTTGAGAGTTGATTTGTGACCTAACATGTGATCTATCTTGGAGAATGATCCATGTGTTGATGAGAAGAATGAATATTCTGAGGTTGTTGGATGGAATGTTCTGTAGATATCTGCCAAGGCCAATTTGTCTAGAATGTTGTTTGATCTTATCTTTTTCTTCTAATTCTTTGCCTAGATGATCTGTACAATATTGATAGTGGATTATTCAGGTTCCCTGCTATTATGTTATTAGTGTTTATCTCCTTCTTTAGGTCTAATAGAGTTTGCTTTATAAATCTGGCTGCTCCAATTGGGTGCATATATATTTATTATTGTCATGTCTTCTTGATGGGTGAATCCTTCTATTATTATGTAGTGACCCACTTTATCTCTTTTTATGGTTTTTAGTTTAAAGTCTATTTTATAAGGTATAAGAATAGCTACTCTGGCTCATTATTCATTTCTATTTGCATGGTATATCTTTTTCCATCCTTTCACTCTTAGTCTATGTGTGTCTTTATAGGTGAGGTGAGTCTCTTAAAGACAGCATATAGTTGGGTCCTTGTGGAATATACTATAAAGCATATGTACTTCACAGGCAGGGCCTGGTTTTCCAAAGCCTTGCCGTTTCAAATATTGACCTTGCAAGGACAGGAAATTTCCCTCAGGGTATATGTCTCTGTTGCAAGATAAGGATTATGGCACAGCAAGTTGCTGGCTCAAAGACAGACTAGTTACTGATTGTAAAGATACTGAGAAATTGCTGTTAAGAAGGAATGTTTGCTAAGATCAAACTGTTGTTGATAGGACCACTTAATTGCCTTAGTGGAATGTCATCTGGCTTGTTTCACTGAATGTTACCAGCCCATATTGTTAAACTATAACCCCACCTTTGTTCTCTTCCTGTAACTTCCTGGTCTGGAAAGTAATTCAGTGTTAATTTCCCAAGGAAGGAATGCCTCTCTCTTGAGGGTTCCTGCAGGAGATTAACCACTTCGGGGCCTCTCACTGCTCAGTAGAGATGGGCTCTGAGTAATCCTTTGCATCTCCGTCGCCCAGGGGAAGTGAGATGACAAATCCATGGGGGGCAAAGCAACACAAAGCAACAGGTCCTCCTTTTTTATCCTGTCAGCCAGTCTGTGTCTTTTGAGTGGCAAATTTAATTCTTTTACATTAAGAGTTGTTTTTGAAAAGTGTTGATTTACTCCTAGCATTTTATTGATTTTTATTTGGATGTCTTAAGTGTCTTTTCTTTCTTTCTTTCTGATTTACTGTTTGTCTTCTGTAATTGTCGGTTTCTTTGGTTGTAGATAAACTTTTTTTTCTGTTCATGGTTAGCATTTTTATTTTATAAGTGGGTTTTGATTTTTTCTTGAGTTTTTATGGCAGTGGTAGTTATTTTTCAGGTACCAAACCCAGAAATCCTTTGAAAATTTCTTGTAAGGGTGGTCATGTGGTAGTGAACTCCCACAGTTTTTGTTTGTCTGAGAAATATACTATTTGCCCTTCATTTTGTAATGATAGCCTTGTGGGGTAGAGTCTTCTTGGATGGCAATCACTGTCTTTTAGTATTTTGAATATATCATCTCATTCCTTTCTGGCTTTTAGGATTTGTGATGAAAAGTCTGATGTTAGTCTGATTGGGGCTCCCTTATAGGTGACTTGATGCTTCTCTCATGAAGCTTTTTAGATTCTTTGCCTTTGAGTTTTGCCAATTTGACTATTTAAATCTTTGCCTAGTAAGTCCACTATTTAGGCTTCCTCAGTTTCTATTAATTTCCTTTTTGCTTTGTACATGCTTTCCTTTTTTTTTCACATGCCTTGTAATTTTGTTGAAAACTATATATTTTAAATATTGTTATTTGGAAAATTTGAAAATAGGTTCTCATTTATCTTCTGGGCTTTGCTGCTGCTTGTTGTTGTTGTTTTAGTGGATTTCTGCTCCAATTTTGTAAAGTATTCTTTATCATGTCTTGCCTCTGAATTTTCTGGTTGTTAATTTAAGGATCATCTGGCCGTTGGAAAAACATTTCCTTAAGTGGTTGGATCTAAAACAAAATTTCCCAGTCTTTCAGATGTGCTCTGTGTATGTGTGTGGGGCATGCCTTCAACACTAAACCAAGCAGTTTACAACTCTGCCTTAGATTACATTATTATTTATGCAAAGCCTGCAGATCAGCCAGAGATAAAAAATTTAGGGCCTTTTCATGTCTTTCCTGAGTATGTACATAGTCCTGGACATGCATATGGACTTTTATATTCACAATAATATGTTTGAGCTCTTTGAAAACTTTTTTCCTCAACGTTTCCCATTCAGCCTTTCTTCCAAAATGTATTAGTCCACTTTCTGTTGCTTATAACAGAATGCCTGAAACTAGGTAATTTATAAGGAAAAGAAATGTATTTCTTACAGATTTGGAAGTTGTGAAGTCCAAGGTCAAGGGGCACATGTGGTGACAGCCTTCCTGGTGGGAACTCTCTGAAGAGTCTGAAGGCAGTGCAGGGAATCACATGGTGAGAAGGAAAGAGCATGTTCATGTATTCTCTTCCTCTTCTTATAAAGCCACCCATCTACTCCTATGATAGTCCATTAATCCATTAGGTCATAAATGAATTAATCCATTCATGACAGCATAGCCCTCATTATCCAATCACCTCTTAAAGTCCCCAGCTTTCAAGTACCATAGTCAGATTACCCTCTCAATACTGTTACAATGGGGATTAAGTTTTAACATGAACTTCAGAGAAGACAAACATTCAAACTATAGCAGCAAGCTTTTTAGTTAGTTTATTGTTTGCTAAACTGTTGTCTATTACCCTTAGCAGCTATGACTAATATATTTGCTTGTAAATTTGATAAAGACCCCTCCTTAAGTAGCCACCTAAGCACTGCAAAAGTTCTGAGTTAGGCAAGGTAAAGACAAGTGCTTTATATATATACTTCTCACATGGTATAAGAAAGGAGGAAGTTAAATTCTGTTTGACTCTTCATCATTATCCTCTCTCCGTTCGAGACTCAGGCACTATTGGGGGAGTCAGTTAGCAATTACGATTTAGCTATAGAGTATGACACATTACCAAATACTATATGTGCTCCTCTCTTCTCTCTAGGTGCTTCCCCACAAGTATTGATGGTCAAATATGGTAGCCTCACATAAGACTAGGAGAATTGTGTGGGAGATGTGCACTGACTTAAAATTAAGTGTTTGGCTAAAATATAATTTTCTGCAGTTATATAGAGAGATACTAAAATGGTCTACAGAGATTTTTGTCATTTTATTTAACCTTTAAATTTTGTTTGCATATTCTGTGTATATGTGTGTATGTGTGTCCTTTAAGCAGTTACCGACTTCTATTAAAAAAAAAAATCCAGAGTGCTGTTCAACTTGCATAATTCCACTTAAGAGTTTTGGAAAGGTGTTCCTATTTGTTACTTCTGAAAAAAATATAGTGTAAATAATAGTAACTAACATTGGTACAGCAATTTAAAGCTTATAAATGTATGGTTGTAACTTTGTATGATTTATGTATATACTGTCCCTTTTAATTCTCATAAAATTTATTTACCAAAGGAGAAAAATGTTCACAGATGTTGAGAGTAACCTGGGTCAAATGGCTAGTAACTGGCCAAACTGGGACTACCTATAAATTATACTTTTCTCAACATCAAACATTTAAAAATGATGTGAATATGCTTGGGTAACAGATGCTTAGTGGGAGAATCATTTCTCTAATTAAGCAGTTCATGGAATTAATTCAGTGCAATTCCAAAATTTTACCTTAGTCTATCATCTCAAGGGGACACTCATTAAAGTGACTCCTTACTGTAATGGTATAAGTGGGTTCTCCAATAATTTAGGCTTTTCTCTAAGGAAGAACTTGCCTGAAACCTTTGATGTTGTATAATCAGAGAACCTTTTGATCTTTGCTTGGTTATACCAATTTTGCATGACATTTTCTAGTCAGTAATAATTCAATCATATTAAAATCACTCTGCTTTATTCTCGATGGTCATCAAAGAATGTTTGTTTTAGCCAAATTAATTGCCTGTGGTATAAATGCAACCAAGGGATTAGTTACTGTGAAAGATTTGAAAGCTGGTTCACTATTTAAATTTCAAGTACCTATTGGGTTTCATTTTTTAAGCCTTTATTTCCATCTTTGGGGAAGAACACAAAGTCATATTACTATTTAAAGTTAGAAGGAGATTGTTAGGAGGGAGAGGGGAGAGACAGGAGGGAGGGAGTTTTTGGTAATGGGCCACAATAATCAACCACATTGTATTTATTTATTTATTTTTTGGTCTTTTTGTCTTTTTTTTCGTGACCGGCAACGGATCGCAACCCTCAGTGTCGTGCCCGTACCGGACCGGGACCGACAACGGGATCGCAACCCTCGGTGTTGCCCCCGCTCCTCGCTCAGCCAGTGAGCAGCTGGTCTATACGTGGGATCCGAACCCTCGGCGGGAGCGCCGCCGCGCTTTCCAAGCGGCGCACTGTAGCAGTCCGCCACCAGGCCGGCCCCATAATCAACCACATTGTATATTGACAAAATAAAATAAAATTTAAAAACAAAGAAAAAACATTATATGTGATATGTATCAGAATTTGGAGATACCAAATAAAAAGTCTGGAAAACCAAAGAGAACAAAAGTGTGCTTAGTTTAAAAGTAAGCTATTGATATTTGAGTTGTACAGAAAATGATATACTCCGTCTATATAGCTGAAGAACATTTACTGAGCACTTAGGGCTTTGAATCTCTATGAGAGCAGTAATAAGAAGCATTCTTCTGTGTAAAAGAATGTCTGGGTGGATGGTGGGGGGAAATGGGTTTCAAGCTAGACCATTTTGTTTTGGTTTGCTAATCTGTTTTAACTGTCTACAGGGTTATTGTGAGTATCTTGGTGGGATAAATATAGAAGATGTTTTAAAACCTAAAAACTGAATCATAGACAATAAGTACTTTTATTACACATATTAATACTTTTAATAATTCTTGAGAGAGTGTAGCAATGTGTCACATCAGGTATAGACATTGAGAGGATACGTCTTAGTTGTCCATTCTCATGCAGTTTGTTTGTTATCACAGCCACATTTCCAGCCCTGTCACTAGAAAGGGGAGAGGAAGCCATAATTCTTAGAAATTCTTCTTATAACTCAGGTGATATGTTATGGATTCAATTGAGAAAAAGTAGGCTAAAGCATATCACTGTTGTAAGGATGTACATTCATCATGACTCTGTGTTTGCAAATAACAGAAACTAGTATTAAACTATTTTAAACAAGCCAGGAATACCTCAGTCACATAGCCAAATCTCAAAAACAGCATTGAAGGTGGCACAGGGATGACTGGAATCAGGTTTAAGTATCATCAGGATTTTCTTGACATTTGACTCTGATTCCCACTGCATATTGGCTTTTTCGCTGGTCAGGGTTATGGCCTTCAGCACGGGCATAGCTCCCTGCTAAGAGTTACACAATCTGAGAGGAAAATGGACTGTTCTCTATCACTTTATTTTAAAGAATTCTGGAAAAGTGTTCTAACTGGTATATTTTGTTCATAAACTTACCTCATGGGCGAACTTGGGAGAAAGGTAGAATCAATGATTTGAGTCTTAGGCTGGCTTCCGTGACCAGAGAGATGGAACCAGAAGAAAGAGGAAAAGTGGACAGGAAAAAAAATCTGTTCAAAGGTGGAATTGTGAACTGAGAAGTTGCCTTATCTTATGTCTATTGTATTAAGTAGGATCTAGAACAGAGATCAACAAACTTTTTCTCAAATATTCTAGTCTTTGCAAGGCAATGTGGTCTTTATCACAGCTACTTAGCTCTTCTGTTGGATCATTAAACTGGCTATAGACAATATATAAACTAAATGAGTGTGGCTGTGTTCCAGCAAAACTTTATTACAAAAGAGGCAACAGGCCAGATTTGACCACCAGCTGTAACTTACACATGCGTAAGGTAATTTCTACCTTCACAGGCTCAAATAAATTCCCAAACCTCTTAAAACATATTTGATTGTGGTAAAATACACATAAAACTTACCTTCTTAACCATTTTTTAATGTATAGTTCAGTAGTGTTAAGTATATTTACATTGTCATACAACCAATCTCCCAAATGTTTTTATGTTGCAAAACTGATACTCTATACCCATTAAACAGTAACTCCCAATTTCCCCTTTTTCCCAGCTTCTTCCTATTTCCGCCTTCCCTCATATTCTAGCAACCACAGCTCTATTTTCTGTTTCTATGGATTTGACTATTCTAGACATGTCATATAAGTGGAATGATACAGTATGTTTCTTTTTGACTGGCTTACTTCACTTAGCATAATGTCCTCAAGGTTTATCAATATTGCAGCATGTGTCAGAATTTCTTTCCTTTTTAAATCTGAATAATATTTCATTGTATGTATATATCATGTTTTATTTATCTATTCATTCACTGATGGACATTTGGGTTGCTTACACCTTTTGGGTATTGTGAATAGTGTTGCTGTGAACATGGGTGTGCAATATCTCTTTGAGACCCAGCTTTTGACTTTTTGGATATAAACTCAGAAGTGGGATTGATGGATCATGTGGTAATTCTTTCCTAAAGTTTTTGGGAAACCTGCATTCTATTTTCCATAGCAGTTGCACCATTTTACATTGCCACCAACAATGCACAAGAGTTCCAATTTCTCCACATTCTCACCAATACTTGTTATTTTCTATCTTTTTTTTGATAGTGGCAATCCTGATGGATGTGAGGTTATACCTCATTGTATAAATTCATAGTTTTTAAGGTGTATTTTCATCCCTTTCTCTCCCACTTAAGAATGCATGTTATAAGTTAATAAGAATGATTTTAAAAGTCTAACTATGAATATATTCTAATTCAATTTCAATCATTAACAACTTTAATAATTTGCCTATTATTAGTAACAAATAGCATGCAACCTACCTCTAGCTCATACTGTCTGATGAGAATTATAGATGGTGTCTTAGAATTGCAAGGCTGTAGTTTTAGTGAGTACAGAAGGCTAAGTCCTTGAACTAACTTTTCCTTTTTTGTGTGTGTGAAAGTGGTGATTCATGTTTTCCATTTACTGTCAGTATTCCTTCTTTCCACTACCCCATATCCATTTTAGCCTTGATCATATAGAATTATCTAATATAAATAACAGTCTGTATTTTATAATGAAACAAATGAAAATAAGACTAAGTAATTAATTTAATAAAGTCTTACTGCATTCTTATGAAGTGTTAGACAGTGTGATAGGTGCTGGAAATATAATGAACGAGACAGACAATATTTCTAAACTACCAGTCTCACTACTGAGGTCTGGAAGTAGATATTAATTTTAAAAATGCAAATAATTATTTAATTGTAATTGTAGTAAATTCTGTAGAGGAAAAAGCACATGATATTGTGAGGGCATGTTATGGGGAACCCAACTTATTGGGACTGGGTTGGGGAAAGAAATCTTCTCTGAGGACTGGCATGTAAATTAACCCTGAATTTGAGAGATGTGTAGTTGTGAGGGCATGTTATGGGGAACCCAACTTATTGGGACTGGGTTGGGGAAAGAAATCTTCTATGAGGACTGGCATGTAAATTAACCCTGAATTTGAGAGATGTGTAGTAAGATGATACAGTGTGTTAGTAGACCTGAGTGTATGGATGATGGAGAGGATTTCAAGCTAGGTAAGAAAATATTCACAAATCCTCAGGCCAAGAGACTTTCAATTTAGGAACCAAATGTAGGCCTATTTGAATGAAGCATAAAGAATAAGAGGAAAAGGAGTAGGACCCAAGGGTGGAGAGGTAGGTGAGAGCTAAATCTTGCAGGCTCTGCTAGACCACACTTTCAAAGAGTATTTTTGTGATTCTGATCAAAAACCACACGTACTAATTATCCCGAGTTGAGCATCACATATTGCACATAGGTATTTACACTCAACACTGTACCTCATGGATATGTACAATCAATTATGTCTCAATAAATAAAAAAAGAGTGTTTCTGACTAAGATTGAATATGAGTTTATATACAATCTTTCAATTCCAAACAAATAGCAATAATTTATAAAATATAAAGAGTAGCAACAAACCAATAATATATATTTGAGCTCCAAAACAGTATAAATATTTCTGAAGCCAAATACAAAACATGAATACAAGGAGTCTTCAAAAAGTTCATAGAAAGATTATTATTATGTTTTAATTCCATTTTTCTATGAACTTTTTAAAGTATCCTCATACAAAGCAGTGGATGAAGCTAAAGCCATGAGCTTGCTAGTATGTGAAGAGGGACACTATCAGTCATATACTGCCCAATTAGCCTACCTATCAACAATTGTTATGTGGACTATCGTCCAGAAAATAGGAAAGGAAGATGACCAAATTAATTTTAATGAGTATGGTATAATATTGATATGAAAAATAGGTAATAAAATTTTAAGAACAAATATCACTTAAGAATTTGGATGTAAAATATCTCTCCAAAATACTAATAGATATAACTGAGCAGTATGTCAAGGAAGATGCATCATGATCATGTTTAGTTGATCCCAGAAAAGCAAGAATGCCTCAAAATTAGAAAAGTTGTTAAAGTGATATGTATTAAAAGTTTAAATAAGGAAATCTACGTGATTATCTCAGTAGAAGCAGTAAAGATAAATATAATTAAACACTTTCATAGATTAAAAAATAAAATAAAAGCTCTTAGCAGAATAAAAAATAAAGTACACTGCTTCTGTTGTTTTCTATTTCTACCCTATGTTCATTCCTAACCCCCTTTTTTCTTATCTACTTTCCACTATCAAGACTTAAAGAGTCAACTACCCACTTTCACAGCCTTTCTTGTGTAAGGGTGGCCAGATGACCCAGGTCTGGCCAATGAGGTGTAAGTGGAATTCTGATGGGGAACTTCTGGAAATGACTATCCTCTCTGATAAAAGAAGAGATGTATATATATGTAATGTGCCCTAGCTATCTCCTGTTTCCTCTCTAAGACCATGATTTTATGTGGATGTAATGCTTAAAATTATGCCATAAGGAAAGGCCGGAGATCCTGATCTAGTACGCTGACATTAATAAACTGCTGCTGGTACCTGCAACGAACTACCTTCACATTTATTGCTGTATGAGATGATTAAATATCTTTATTGCAAACATCAATGTTAGATATTCTTATTTTCAGCCAAAAGCATTTCTATCTGATACAGAAAAAAATGTTCTTAACTTGAAAAAGGATGTCCATTCAAATTCTACCTCAAGTATCATACTTATTGACAAGAGGTTAGAAGTCTCCTATTAAATTCAGGAGTGAAAATGATGCCATTTATGACCTGCTATTCAATGTAACACTGCAAATCCTAGTCAGTACAGTAAGATAGACAAATAAAGTTACAAATATTAGTAAGGAAAAGAAAAAGTGTTTAATTTTCAAACAATACGATTGCTTTCATAGAAAATTGAAAAGCATATATGGATAAACTAATAGAACTAATTTAAAAAGCTGTGTTTCCAGGATTTGTGGTCACCTGAAAAAAATTACGTAACTACTCACTATATAACAGTAAAAAGAAATTGATTTGTATAATACCTTTACATAATAAAGTGCTTAGGAATAGCTGTATCAGATTTTTAAATATGTTTTAAAGGGATAGTTTCAAAATGTTACTGACATACGTAAGGCTCTAATAAAAAGAGAGCTACACCAAGTTTAGAAATTAAAACAATCATGTTAAAGAGCTATCAATTTACCTCAAATTATTTTATATTTTCAATATAATTTCTGTTGAAAACAAAAATAGAGTTTATTCATGGTCTTAATAGCCCCTCATGAAACTCATGTGAGGGTACAAAGGGTGAAGAGTAGCTGAGACAATTTTGAGAAAAAAGTGCAAGATAGTGGAACTTTGTCAAACTTACTTGGCAACATTAATTACAATTTTACAGTGTAGTAGTTGCTTGATGTTAGGCAAATAGAAAAATGGGAACTTTTAAGGAAATGGAAATACCTATGTGGAAAAAATATATTCCAGAGGTATCATTAAAAGTATTGGGAAAGAATGACCAAGCGCATAAATAGTTCTGAGAAAATTAGTTATCCACATGAAAAATAATTGGATTCCCATATCACCCTATATAAACAATTAGGTGCTCAGGATTGCTTTGGCTATTTGCAGTCTTTTGTTGTTCCATATGAATGCTATGATTGTTTTTTGTATTTCTGTGAAGAATACCATTGGTATGTTGATCAGGATTGCATTGAATCTGTAGATTGCTTTGGTTAGTATAGACATTTTCACAATGTTAATTCTTCCAATCCAAGAGCATGGCATGTCTTTCCATCTTTTTGAAAACTCTTTAATTTCTTTCAGCAGTGACTTGTAGACCTCATCGTAGAGATCTTTCAACTCCTTGGTTAAATTGATTCCCAGGTATTTTAATTTTTTGGTGACTATTGTAAATGGGCTAGCTCTCTTGATTTCTTTTTCTGCTGGTTTGAACTGATTTTTACATGTTGATTTTGTATCCTGAAACTTTACTAAGACTGTTTATCAACTCTAAGAGTTTTTTGTAGAGTCTTTAGGCTCTTCTCTATATAGAATCATGCCATCTGTAAACAACGGTAATTTGACTTCATATTTTCCAATCTAGATGCCTTTTATTTCTTTCTCTTGCCTGATTGCTCTGGCTAATGCTTCCAATGCTATGTTAAATAGGAGTTGTGAGAGTGGGCATACTTATCTTGTTCCCATTCTTAAGGAAAACGTTTTCATCTTCTCTCTATTCAGGATGATATTGGTGGTGGGTTTGCTGTATATATCTTTTACTGTGTTTAGGTACTTCTCTGTTATGTATCATTTGCTGAGAGTCTTTATAATGAAGGATGTTGAATTTTTTCAAATGTTTTTTCTGTGTCTATTGAGATAATCATATGGTTTTTGACCTTGATTTTGTTGATGTGGTGTATCACATTTATTGAGTTGTATATTTTGAACCATACTCGCATCCCTGGGATGAATCCCATTTGATCATGGTGTCTAATATTTTTGGTGTATTGCTGTATTCTGATTGCTTATGTTTTATTGATGATTTTTGCATCTATGTTCATCAGAGATATTAGCTTGTAGTTTTTTTTGCTGTATCTGTCTGGTTTTGGTATCAGGGTGATGCTGGCCTCAAGAATGGGTATGGGAGAATGGCCTCTGTTTCATTTTTTTTTTTTGGAATATTTTGAAGAGAATTGGTATTAATTCCTCTTTAAAGATTTGGTAGAATTCAGCAGTAAAGCCATCTTGTCCTAATTTGGTCTTTGTTGGGAGACTGCTGATTACTGTTCCAAATCTCATTGCTTTTCATTGGTTCGTTCAGGTTTTCTGTGTCTTCTTGTTTCAGTCTTGGTAGTTTGTATGCGTCCAGAAATTTATCCATTTCCTCCAGGTTTTCAAATTTGTTCATGTATTTTGTTTTGTTTTGTTTTTATTGCTTTTTATTTCATTTCATTTTATTTTTTTATTTTAACTTCTCAATATACATTGTAGTTGATTTTCATGACCTTTTGCCTATTCATTTTTGCCCCCTTCCTCTCTCCCCACCCGCCCTTACGTCATATCTGTTCACTTGTCTTAACAAGTTCAAGGAATTGTTGTGATTTTTGTGTCTTCTTACCCCCTGCCCTTTGTTCGTGTTTATTTATTTATCTATTTTTAGTTCCCACAAATAAGTGAGAACATGTGATATTTCTCTTTCTGTACCTGACTTGTTTCACTTAATATAATTTTCTCTAAGTCCATCCATGTTGTTGTGAATGGTAGTATTTCATTGTTTTTTTATAGCAGAGTAGAATTCCATTGTGTAGATATATCAGTTTCCTTATCCACTCATCTGATGATGGACATTTGGGCTGGTTCCAACTCTTGGCTATTGTAAACAGCACTGCAATAAACACTGGAGTACAGGTATCCCTTTAGCATGATGATTTCTATTCCTCTGGGTATATTCCCAGCAGTGGAATAGCTGGGTCACATGGTAGATCTATCTGTAATTGTGTGAGGAACCTCCATACCATTTTCCATAAAGGCTGCACCATTTTGCAGTCCCACCAACAGTGTAGGAGGGTTCCATTTTCTCCACAACCTCTCCAGCACTTATCATTCTCAGTCTTTTGTATATTAGCCAGAAATCAAGTCATATACCTACAGCCATCTGACCTTTGACAAAGTCACCAAGTCTACACACTGGAGAAGAGACTGCCTCTTCAGCAAATGGTGCTGGGAAAACCAGATAGTCATATGTAGGAGAATGAAACTAGACCCATACCTCTCACCATATACCAAAATTAACTCAGAGTGTATAGTTGTTTATAATAGTCTCTAATGATTCTTTGTAGTTCTGTGTAATCAATTGTAACGTCTCCTTTTTAATTTCTGATTTTTGTTATTTGGGTCTTCTACCCTCTTTTTTAAGGTAGCTTAGCTTACTTCAAATTATACTGCAAAGCTATAGTAATCAAAATAGCATGGCACTGGAATAAAAACAGAATATAGAACCCAGAAATCAACCCACATGCTTACAACCAACTGTTCTTCAACAAAGACATCAATAACATACACTGGGGAAAAGACTGCCTCTTCAGTAAATGGTGCTGGGAAAACTGAACATCCATATGTAGAAGAATGAAACTAGACCTGTACCTCTCACCATATACCAAAGTCAACTCAAAATGGATTAAACACTTAAATATAAGACCTGAAACTATTAAACTCCTAAAAGAAAACATAGGGGAAACACTTCAGGAAGTAGGACTGGGCAAAGACTTTAAAAATGTGACCCCCAAAAAATAAGCCACAAAAGGAAAAATAAACAAGTGTGATTACATCAAACTAAACAGCTTCTGCACACCCAAAGAAACAATAAACAGAGCAAAAAGACAACCTACAGAGCTGGAGAAAATATTTGCAAACCACACATTGACAAAGGATTAATATCCAGAACATACAATGAACTCAAACAAGTTAACAGTAAAAAAACAAATAACCCAATTAAAAAAAATGGCAAAGGAGCTGAATAGGCACTTCTCAAAGGAAGATAAATGAAAGGCCAGTTGACACATGAAAAATGCTCAACATCACTCAGCATCAATGAAATGCAAATCAAAACCACTTTGAGTTATCATCTTACCACAGCTAGACTGGCTATTATCAAAAAGACAGAGAATAACAAATGCTGATGAGGATGCAGAGAAAGTGGAACCCTCCTACACTGTTGGTGGGACTGTAAGTTGGTGCAGTCATTATGGAAAATGGTATGGAGGTTCCTCAAACATCTACAGATAGAATGGCCATAGGACCCAACAATTGCACTGCTGGATGTATACCCAAAGCAATTGAAATGATCATGTAGAAGGGATACCTGAACTCCCATGTTTATCAGAGCTCTGTTTACAGTAACCGAGCGATGGAACCAACTTAAGTGTCCATCACCAGATGATTGGATAAGGAAAATGTGGTATATTTTCACAATGGAATAATACTCAACCTTTAAAAAAGAATGAAATACTGCTATTTGCAGCAGTATGGACGAACTTACAGAAAATAATGCTAAGTGAAATAAGTCAGGTACAGAAAGAGAAATACTGCATGTCCCCACTCATAGGTGAGAGCTAAAAATAAATGAATAATTTTAAAAAAAGAAAGAAAGAATGATGCTGTAATCACCATAATACATCAAACCTTTAAAAGGAGAAAACAGAACTGAGATGGAAAAGGAGCAGGGGTAGAGGGGGTTAAGGAGCAATTGCTAAAGGCCGTGAAAATTGATTACATTGCATGATGTTGAATATACTAATTATTCTGATTTGAGCACCACATATCGTGCACAGATATTGATATTTAACTCTACACCACAGATATGTACAATCAACTATGTATCAATTAAAAAAAACAATTAGGTGAATGAAAAGCTGAAAAAGGAAAGGAAGGCCTTAGACCTTTCTTCACAATGGAATAATACTCAACCTTTAAAAAAGAATGAAATACTGCTATTTGCAGCAGTATGGACGAACTTACAGAAAATAATGCTAAGTGAAATAAGTCAGGTACAGAAAGAGAAATACTGCATGTCCCCACTCATAGGTGAGAGCTAAAAATAAATGAATAATTTTAAAAAAAGAAAGAAAGAATGATGCTGTAATCACCATAATACATCAAACCTTTAAAAGGAGAAAACAGAACTGAGATGGAAAAGGAGCAGGGGTAGAGGGGGTTAAGGAGCAATTGCTAAAGGCCATGAAAATTGATTACATTGCATGATGTTGAATATACTAATTATTCTGATTTGAGCACCACATATCGTGCACAGATATTGATATTTAACTCTATACCACAGATATGTACAATCAACTATGTATCAATTAAAAAAAACAATTAGGTGAATGAAAAGCTGAAAAAGGAAAGGAAGGCCTTAGACCTTTTTAATAAAAGTTGTGAGAAAATATTTTTATATTCTTGGGTTAAGGAATGATTTGTTAAGTCACAAAACAGTATGAATATTAAATAATAAGACTGACACATTAACTGTATTAAATTTAAAAGTTTTGGTCTTCAAGAGATAACACAAATAAAATTAAAATACAAGCCATAGGCTGAGAGAAGATATCTGAAGTATCTGAAAATATCTAAAATATATCTGACGAAGAATTGGATCTAGAATTAATAAAGGATTCTGACAAATGAGGAAGAAAAAAAAGTAATAATCCAACAGATTAAATAAGCAAAGGGGAGAAGGAACAGAAACGGTAGCCTGATCTATACACATAATAATATTCCCAATCTTACTGATTACTTAAGGAAGAGAAATAAAGAGCTGAAATTCCATTATAAGTCTAACAGATCTGAAAAATTAAAATCCAGTTTGACAACTCCGGGAGTTAATGAGGATGTGGAACAACGAAAGCTCTCGTTTATAGTAGGAATGTTTACCAATGGCAGTGGGATTGCTGCATCATGCGGAAGTTTTATTTTTAGTTTTCTGAGGAATCTCTATATCGTTTTGCACCTGGCTGTACTAGTTTACATTTCCACCAACAGTGTGTAAGAGTCCCCCTTTCTCTGCATCCTCAGCAGCATTTGTTAATTTTTGTCTTATTGATAATAGCCATTCTAACTGGTATGGGATGATATCTCATTGTGGTTTTGATTTGCATATCTTTGGTGATCAGTGATGTTGATCATTTTTTCATATTCCTGTTGCCCATTTGTGTGTCTTCTTTTGAGAAATGACTATTCAGGCTATTTTCCCATTTTTTAATCAGACTGTTTGTTTTAGTTCAATGTTTATCACGTTCACCTCACAATTTATATTTCTTGAACGATTCCTTGATGTTCATCCTAGAACATTTGATACAGAATTCAACAGGAGGAATTAATGTCTTGGCTTCTGAAAAACCCAAGTTAAATTTTTCTTTTTAAATTTTGACCCCTTCAGATGGCATATTCACAGTTTTTTTTTTTTTTTTCCTTTTTGTCTTTTTTCGTGTCTGGCAACGGATCGCAACC
>NW_007730861.1:68429-73007 GCF_000696425.1 Galeopterus variegatus | reverse complement strand
TTTCTGTTTAAATTTTGACTCCTTCAGATGGCATTTTCCCAGTTTTTTTTTTTTTTTTTCCTTTTTGTCTTTTTTCGTGTCCGGCAACGGATCGCAACCCTCAGTGTTGCACCCGCACCTCGCTCAGCCAGTGAGCGGGAACCGGTCTGTATGTGGGATCCGAACCCTCGGCAGGAGCGCCACTACGCTCCCAAGCGGCGCACTGTAGCAGTGCGCCACCGGGCCGGCCAACCGGCGGGAGCGCCACCACGCTCCCAAGCGGCGCACTGTAGCAGTGCGCCACCGGGCCGGCCAACGCATATTCACAGTTTATACTGAAGTAGCTGGCGTGGGGTGGTCTAGGAGAGATCCATTACTTGATTCTTCTTCTGGAAAGCATGGGCTTTGAGCTGTAGAGATGCAATTTGAATGGAACAATGCTTGCAGCGAGAATCTCCTGTTAGGAAAGGGATGCTACCTAAAGATGCTGAGGTAGCAGAATTTACTGATGTGTACACTAGGGAGGGCCCTGAAGAGGCTGATGTGCAACACTACTGTTGCGGATGAGATTCCAAGTGAAAAGTGTATATTCAAGGCATGTGATTTTTACCCCAGCATGACTTCTGTGGATGCTGCTCATTGATCAGAACTTGCTGAACATTGTTTTGTGATTGTTTTATTTATGCACTAGATTTAGACGTAGGATTCTTTTTTCTTCTTCTTTTTAAAATTCTTATACTTCTTGAGCCACAGTAGGAAGGCACAACCAACAGTTCTCCCTCATCTTCATTACCCAGAGTTATTTAAGACTTTGCTGTAGCATTGCTTATTTGTGCCTGAGCAAATTCCTGGCAAATAACAGAAGCTGTGCTTCTATTCTTGTATTGCTGATCCAATTGATATAAAAGAGTATGAAGAGACTAATGGATATTACTAAATATTAGCAAGGTGAGCAAATGAGAGTGCTGAAGAGCAAAAGCTCAGCTCACATACTGAGACTCAACTATATGTCAGCCTTATTGGAGACAGTCTTACTGCTACTTTTTCAGTTTTTATTTTTATAACCCCACCCCTCATTCTGAATCACAAAGGATGAGTATATGTTTAAAACTAAAGTAAATACAGTATTTTGTTTTGAGCAGTTTTACAAAATCTATGGGGAAAAGAAATATTCCTGGTAACTTTAGTTAAGAATAAAAATTTTACTAATAAGTTTTATTTACTAAGACCAAACATAAATTACATTTTTGTCATGTAGATTCCAAGAATTCATCAGTGGGAAGCTAGATAAAAAACAAAACAAAACAAAACAAAAAAACAAATAACTTGGTAGTGGAAGAGGGAAAGACTCATTAGTGTGTTTATTCTTTCCTTGTAAGAGAGTATACCTTCCATAAACTTCATACAAAGAAAGTTTGCAAAATTATAATCAGATATTTTAGGATACTTTTGATTTGCATCCTCAGCAATCACAAGTATCTGTTTTGATATAAGGGAAACTCCAGGATGAATTTATCTTTATATTAATATTACAGTACTTCAATCCGAGGTTATCAAGATTATGAGGGAGACTTACAGATAATTTGTTTCTATTTCATTTATTATTGAAGAGTCTTGTTTTTATCATCTACAGAATCTCACACATTCTCAGGTACAATCAGGCAATCTGAAGGCAGCTTGTACTTTCCGATAAAGTACAGCTCCACAAAAAATAGTTTCTTCAGCCCTTCCCAATTTCACTTCTAAAACCACAGACAATCTCATATCTGCCAGGCTTCTCTGCTTGCCTTTTACCTATTTATACGTAATTCATTCTTCTAGAGCAGAATTTCTTAACCTTGGCACTGTTGATTTTGGGCTGGATAATTCTTTGTTGTTGGGGACTGTCCTTTGCATTGTAGGATGTTTAGCAGTGTTGCTGGCCTCAATCTTCTAGATGCCAGTAGTACCCACCTACGCAGTGGTGACAACCAAAAATGTCTCCTGATATTGCCAAATGTCGCCTGGGTGGCAGAATTGCTCCCAGCTGAGACAAATATTTCAGAAATATGTTTATATGGACCTCCAAGGGGGGGAAAAACATAAAAGGATTATGTATTTGAAACCTCATTGATATGTGAATTAGGTTTTCATACAGATAGATATGTTTGGGGATTATACTAAAAAATTCATGAGGTGGGAACCCTTTTTTAACAGAAGCAACAATCTGTTACAAAATCATTCTGTTTACTCACCTTCAATTTCCTACTCTGATAGCAGCATCAATATGTGGACCACTTTTCTATGCTAGGGACTGAAAATACTACCATGTGGGAAAAATGATTTCTACCCCGAAGAAGTAGGAACTTCAGGGAATTTGTGTAAATATTTGACCAAAATGAAACTTAACAAAATCAACATTAACTGTAGACCTCACATCAGTAATGAACATTACTACTGGATTTCATTAATGAAATACACCACACTTGTATACATTTATTCCTATGAATAAGAATCTGCCTTACTCTGCTATTTCTGTTTCATTATTAGAGGATAAATAATACTCGGTGATAGACTTTGGATGTGTTGTCCCCTCCAAAACTCATGTGGAAATTTGATCCCCAATGTGGCAGTGCTGGAAACTGACTGAGTCATAGGGGTGGATCCCTCATGAATGGATTAATGCTCTCCCTAAGTGGGGGGAGTAATGAGTGAGTTCTCACTCTATTAGTTCTCATGAGAGCTGTTTGTTTACAGGACCCTGGCACCTCCTCTCTCTCACTTGCTTCCTCTCACTATGTGATCTGCTTGTACCTGCTGCTTTCTGCCATGAGTAGAAGCAGCCTGAGGCCCATGCCAGATGCAGCTGTCCCAGAATAGTAAGCCAAAAAACTCTGCCATGAGTAGAAGCAGCCTGAGGCCCATGCCAGATGCAGCTGTCCCAGAATCGTAAGCCAAAAAACCCTCTCTTCTTTATAAATTACCCAGTCTCAGGTAATTCTGTTATAGCAACACAAAACCGACTAATATACCCAGAGAGGTAGTTAAAGCCACTTAATTGGAATATAAATAGGTGAAATATTCAATTAAGAGGGCCAAATGCCAGGGATTTAAATTCGTTTAATGCTTTTCTATGACTTGACAAGATGCATTACTGATGACTAGAATTAAAAAAATGCTTTGCTTTATGAGGGTTAATTGCCAAGCTTTGGCTTAAAACACTCCAATCTATTATCACTTTTTAAAAATATATTTTCTTGTGTTATACATTGATTAAATTCATAGAAAAGAGTCCTTATTTTAATAAGATATTCCCTATCCTAGGATATTCTAAGACTTTATTACTCACTAATGCTCTGATTTAATGCCAAGTTCCACGTATTTTAATATACTGTGCAGCTACAAGATTGAGATGGTTTCTTAATTGGCATCTTTCAGATTTCCAGCAGCTTGCAGAAATTAAGAAAATCCTACTTGGCTTATCAAGAGTGAGCTGGTTGTGATGTTTATGCTGATCTTAAAAATTATCAGTCATAAAATCATTTATTGTCCTATCAAGTAAATTGAAAAACTTCTATTACTGGCTGAATTTTCAGGTTTTGTAAAATAAGATAATAATGAACAATAGAGCAGTAATAAAAACCAAGAGTACTGATGAATGATATGAATTGGCATCGTTCTGGTTGTTCTGCTAGTCATTCCTCTTACGGTAGGTTTCAGGAAGAACCGTCTAAAATAGAAACCTAGTACTCTAAACCTCATAGACAATACTTCTTAAAAAGAAAAGAAACTTTTAAAAAAATTTTGAAACATGTATTTTTAGAATCTTTTGAATACTCAGAAATAAAAATATAGGGGCCGGCCCGGTGGCGCACTGGATAAGTGCGCCGCTTGGGAAGCGCGGCGGTGCTCCTTCCCGAGGGNTCCTATCAAGTAAATTGAAAAACTTCTATTACTGGCTGAATTTTCAGGTTTTGTAAAATAAAATAATAATGAACAATAGAGCAGTAATAAAAACCAAGAGTACTGATGAATTATATGAATTTGCATCGTTCTGGTTGTTCTGCTAGTCATTCCTCTTACTGTAGGTTTCAGGAAGAACTGTCTAAAATAGAAACCTAGTACTCTAAACCTCATAGACAATACTTCTTAAAAAGAAAAGGAACTTTTTAAAAAATTTTGAGACATGTATTTTTAGAATCTTTTGAATACTCAGAAATAAAAATATAGATAGAATCATTATTTAGAACAGATAGTGATTTTATGGGTAATTCAGAGCAATGATTTCATTTTATATATGAAGACATTGAAACTCAGATAGTTTAAGTGACTTTTGAAGGTCTTTCAGTTAGGAAAAGGCAAAATAGCCATAAAAGAGAATGACTAACTCCTGGTATACAGGTACTGTTTTTCTAGCATATAATCTTTCTATATGAGTTTCAGAATTATTTTTTCTATCATATAATTTCTATGTGATTTAAGTCAGAGATAAAGAAGACTAAACTAATTGCTTGCTCATAGCCAAAAGTTTGTATATCAGTTTTGAAGGCTGTTTTAATGGTCCTTGTAATTATTTTATGGCTTCTGACATGTGAAGATTCACATGCATCTCACAAGTGC
>NW_007730861.1:63401-67898 GCF_000696425.1 Galeopterus variegatus | reverse complement strand
TTCTTTGTTGGATTCTTAGCTATTCCCACCACTTAAATTCTGCACGAGAATGAATTTGTTGTTCTTTGCTTACTTCTAAAATGGGGAACTTCATCTGGGAACCAGCACTTGAGTCCTATAGTTGAAATAAGTTGCTGCTTTGCTGCTGATTCCCTGGGGAGGGCTTTTTGTGCAGCTCAGGTTTTAATTGTTGACCTTACAATCACTTCTGGGTCTTGTGAGGTCCAGTACAGCTGGGTTATGTGGAAACTCTGGTCGGGGCCTGAGTTTATTCAGCAAACTGCATTCCCTACAGTTCTGTATTCCTGATCAATAGCCACTGAGTGGCCCTGTGCTGATTGGAGGGCAGATTAGCTGTCCGTGCTCTCCTCCAGTGTTACCTCAGTGGGCCAATCTCCCCCACTGCCTGCACTAAAAACATTTCCATGGGACAGACCATGCTTTGGTCTCTTGTGATGACTCACCAGCCTCTGAGTGCCTCCTTTTCCCCCACTGTCTGTGGCCCCTCATTCCTATGTGGGTCCATGGGGACCCTGTTAGTGGTCTTCTTGGCCTGAAGACCACCAAGCCCCTCTTCTCCCCTACAGCCTCCAAGCAACTTCATACAAAGGGCACAGCTGGAGCTTTTTCCAGCTCTTGCTTCAAGGGCTGGCCTTGAAATGGCTGTAGCTTGAAATGGTCAGAGTGGTCCTTTCTTTCTCTCATTGCAGCTTCTCCTGCATTTATGAACTCCGTAGGTCTCTCCTCCTCTTCCTCTGAGTTACATTGGCCCCAGCTTGACAGTTGTTACTTTTTAATAGTTATAAATTGGTTGATTGGGGGAGAGGATGATGCTGGGTACCATCTATTCCACCATCTTGATCAGAAGTCCCCAGAGATTTTTTCTTTTTCCAAATGTGGGCACAGAATATTTTTGCTATAATAAAGCCAGTATTGCCAAATCAAGTATTGTTTTCTTATGATGTATGTTTAATATAATATTAAGGGATATGAATTTGCTATAGTAAAGATTTATAGGAAAAATAATTCTATAATAATAGAGTAGCATTCATGACAATGTAGAAGTTAGGTCTCGCTCTTGCTCTTGCTCTCTCCCTCTCTTTCTCACTTGATGGTATATAGTGCGTCTGAAGAGGTATCTCATTGTGGTTGTGGTTTGCATTTCCTCAGTGGGTAATGACATTGAACCATATTTTCATGTGCTTTTTGGCCATTTTTATATCTTCCATTCAAACCCCTTGTCCATTTTTTAATTAAGTTATTCTACACCTAGCGTATGCCCAGGAAAACTGAAAACATATGTATGTGCAAAATTTTGTATACGAATGTTCATATCAGCATTATCCATAATAGCCAAAAGAGAAAACCAGCCATATGTCCATCAGTGTGAAGGAAGAAAATCACAAAAGACTGCATACCATATAATTTCATTTATATGAAATAGCTAGAATAGGTAAGTCTAGGATAGAGACAGAAATCAGATTGGTAATTGCCTAGGGGTAGGGAAAGGGGAATGTGGTGTGACCATTAGGGTTTATGGTTTCTTTCTGGGATGATGAAAATATTCTAAAATTAGATATTGGTGGTGGTCATACAACTCTGAGAAGATGCTAAAACCATTGAATTGTAACTTTTGATACTGTAAATTTTATGGTACATGAATTATATCTCAATAAAGCTGTTTGAAAAAAGAAAAAACACACTTACTACAAAAGTAACAGTTTTCTTCTGTAGTAGTTTGTCAAACAATAGAAATGAGAATTTCAAAATAAGGCTTTTAGAATCCTTACTATGAGAGCCCCCTTTGCCTGGAAGCAGGCAACAGAGCATTCCGGGGGTTATAGGTAAGATGCTGAGGGCTGCAGCCCCCTCTGCTTGGAAGTAGGCAAGAGAACATGCTGGAAACACTACTTCTGTGGAGGTGGCTCACGACAGCCACTGCCAAAACCACAGCTCCTGAAAAAGCAGCTCGACACCACAGCAGCAGCCACTGCCCCCATGCAGGTGACCTGCTAGACATTCAATTTCATTGATACAAGGACAGGTACCAGTGGAGGCCAAAAAAGAAGAGGTTGTTTCTCCTCAAAGCCTACTATAGTGTAATAGAAGAAGCAACTGCTCTGTAAGATGACCAGACATTGATGTAGCGATACTAGATATATGAAAACACAAGAAAATATGACACCACCAAAAGCCTACAGTAATTCTCAAATACCACTCTATACAGCAGGAAACCCTTGCAAAGACTGAAAAGGAATTCCAAATAACAATCTTCGGGAAACCCAATGAGATATGAAAAGACTCAGACAGAATAATGAAATGAGAAAAGAAGTATGTGAAGGAAGAAATTTACAAAGAGATTAATACCTTAAAAAAGAAGGTACAGAACTCATGGAACCGAAAGACAAAAATAAAAAACAACAAAATAACATAATGAAATGAGAAAAGAAGTATATGAAGGAAGAAATTTACAAAGAGATTAATAACTTAAAAAAGAAGGTACAGAACTCATGGAACCGAAAGACAAAAATAAAAAACAACAAAATAAAAAACATAACTGATAGGTTAAGCAGCAGTATAGAACAAGCAAAAAAAGAATTCTGATCTTGAAGAATGTCTTTTGGAAATAATACAGGTGGACAAAAAAAAAAGGGGGAAAGGAATTTAAAAAATGAAGAAAATCTAAGACAGCTAGTAGACAACCTTAAGCACACAAACATTTGGATCATGGGTGTTCCAGAAGGGGAGGATGAAGGAAAAGGTGTGCAAACCTATTCAGTGAAATAATAATGGAAAACTTCCCAGGTATAGGGAGAGACATGGGCCTTCAGATCCAGGTGGCTCAAAGATCCCCAAACAGATTCAACCACAAAATATCCCCTTCGAGACATACTGCAGTCAAACTGGCAAAGCTCAAAGACAAAGAGAATCTTAAAAGAAGCAAGAGAAAGTGTCAAGTCATCTTTAAGGTAGCTCTTATCAAACTAACAGCAGACTTCTCCACAGAAACTCTGTAGGCCAGAAGAAAATGGGCTGATATATTCAAAATAATAAAAGAAAAAAAACCTGCCAGCCAAGAGTACTGTATCCAGCAAGGCCATCCTTCAGAAGTGTGTGAAAAGTAGTATATTTTCCAGAGAAACAAAAGCTGTGGGAGTTCACCATCACACGACCAGTCCTGCAAGAAATCCTCAAGGAAGTCCTGTATCTGGAATCTGAAAAATGATAATCACTACCATGAATGCACAAGAAAGAAAAAATCCACTGGTAGAACAAAAATACAAATGAGAAAGAGAAAGAAACTAAATCTTACCAGCACAAAAATCCAGTGACAATGTAATAATGCCCCTGCTTTCCTTCTGTGTTTGGTAATTTCAGTCTTCTCTCTTTTTTCTTGGTCAGTCTAGAAAAAGATTTGCGAATTTTGCTGATCTTTTTAAAGAATTAACTTTCGGTTTTGTTGATTTTCTCTATTGTCTTTTAATTCTCTATTTCACGTATTTCTGTTGTAATCTTTGTTATTTCCTACTTAGATTTGCTTTTGGTTTAGTTGGCTCTATTTTTTCATTTTCTTAAGGTAAATTTTACATTACTGATTTGAAAGTATTCTTATTTTTAATGTGTTTACATGTATAAATTTTCCTCTAAATGCTTCATGAGCCCAGCATCCTATAAATTTTGATATGTTGCACTTTAATTTTTGTCTCATGTATTCTCTAACTTCCTTTTGATTTTTCTTTTGACCCATTGTTAACTTAGGAGAGTATTGTTGAATTTTCACACATTTGTGAGTTTTCTAAAAGTCCTTCTGTTATTGCAGTCAGAGAATATATTTTCTATGATCTTAGTCTTCAAAAAGAAAAAAAGGAAAACTTTAAACAAACAAAAAAGTTCATGGAAAGATTTCCACTATCTTTCAATTCTACTTTTCCATGAGCCTTTTGAAGTGCCCTTGTGTCTATATTCTGTTTTATTGATATTTTATGCAATGTATGTTGCTAAACTTAGATATTTGCTTTCTGCTCTTGATTGTCTTTTGTTAAGTGGACTCGTTGATTTGCTAAGAAATTAATTTGCCTTGAAAAGATTATTTATCTTCCTCTGTTGAAATTAATTTGATATTTGCATGGATTTGGAGGACTATAGAGAGCTATTTCAAATAAATGTAGAGATTATAAAATAAATTATGTAAGTTTTAATAAGTTTTACATCTCCAGTTTTTGTGAAAATTAGAAGCCCTACTTTCTACATTTTGTTACTCATCTGTTGTTCAGTTTATGTTTTTGTTATTTAAACAAATAAATGTGCATATCCTCATTATATCTTAAATTTTTTTTCAAATTGTTTCTTTAGAGGTTTTGTACAGTCTTTTTTAGAGTTATTCCTAAGCACTTCCAGATTAAATCCTATTGTGTATGATAACAATTTGTAAAATTTTATCTTGTTATGGCTTTTTAAAACATTATATATATATATATATATATATGTATATATATA
>NW_007730861.1:59852-62120 GCF_000696425.1 Galeopterus variegatus | reverse complement strand
TTGGTATTCTTTTATATTTGTTAATGAATGCTGTAGGACCCAGAATGTGATCTATCTTGCTAAATGTTTCATGGGTGTTTAAAAACAATGTGTACTCTGATGTTGGATGGGGTATTGCAGGAATGTAAAGTAGAAAAAGCTGATAGTGCTTTTCAGGTAACCTATATTCTTATTGATTTTCTGCTTGCTTGACCTATCAATTACTGACAGAGATATGCTCAAGTCTCTAACTAGAATAGTAGGTTCATATCTATTTCTCCTTGCAGTTTTATCAGTTTTTGCTTCATGTATTTTTACACTTTTTTGTAAGGTAAGGTGTATGTACATTTAGGATTGTTATGTCTTCTTGGAAAATTGACACCTTTATTATTATGTAGCTCCTTTATTCATCCCTGATGAGTTTCCTTATTTTGATATCTACTTTGTGTGAAATTAATATAATTACCCCAAATTTCTTTTGGTTAGTGTTAGCATGGTATATTCTCTCCATTCTTGTATTTTTAACTCATCTGAATCTTTATATTTAGGATGTGTTTTTTTATAAGTAACACGAAGTTGTTTTCTTTTTTAGTGACTCTAACATCTATACTTTAATTGATGTGTTTAGACAATTAATATTTAAAGCAGCTATTGATGTGGTTAGATTAATATCTACTATGTGAATAACTATTTTCTATTTGTTGTTTTGTTCTTTGTTTCCTTTCCACCCTCTTTTTCTGTCTTCTCTGGTTTTATTTACTTATTTATTTTTAAATTTTTAAAAATTTTTATTTATTAAGAATATTCTTAATATACAAAGCTAATTGTCACTGCTCGTGCCCATGATGTGAGGGCCAGGTCCATACTGGGGGCATACCCATTACTAGAAATTACTTTTGTACTCCATGTCCCCACCCAATTATCCCCCAACCTCCCTCCCCCTCTCCCTCTCCCCCCCACTCTGCTTTGCAGCCCTATGAATATTCCCTCCCTCTGTAAGACCACCTCACTACTGCTTAATTGAGTATTTTTATGATTACATTTTATCTCCTCTCAGTGTATCAATTATATTTTAAGAAAATAAATGCACTTTTTTTTTAGTTTTAGGTTTAGAAAAATTGTGCAGAAAGTACAGAGAGTTCACATATACTTCATCTTTCCTTCTCCTACTTCTTCTCTTATTTTTAATGTCTTGCATTGGTGTGGTAAATTTGTAACAATTAATGAGCCAATATTGACACATTATTGCTAACTAAAATCCAGTTTATACTTGGGCTAACTCTTTGTGTTGAAAATTTTATGAGTTTTGACAAATGCCTAATGTCATGTGTCCACCATTATAGTATCTTACAGAATAGTTTCAGTGCCCTAAAATTCTCCTGTGATCCACCTATTCCTCTCCCTTCTTCCTCTTGCTCCTAATGAACTCCTAGCAACCACCAATCTTTTTATTGTCCCCATAGTTTTGCCTTTTCCAGAATGTCATATAGGTGAATAATAAGGTATGCAGACTTTTCAAACTGGCTTCTTTCACTTAACAATATGCATTTAAGGTTATCCTAAGTTCTTTAAGTCTTTTAATGGGTAAACAACATGTATCATTTTTATCAGTGAATGATATTCCTTTTATGGATATACTATCAGTGAATAATAGAAATTTGACATTAAGGAAGACATCTTCGTTCCTTCCGATTTTTGGCAACTGTAAACAAAGCTGCTATAAATATTTGTGTTCAGGTTTTTGTTTTAGAACTTTTTTGATTTCTTTCATCCAAGGTTTTATAGTTTTTCTAATACATATCTTATACATATTTTGTTAGCTTTAAAACTATTTACTTCTTTTATTGATGCTAACATAAGTAGTGCTATTTTTAATATCAAATGTCAATTGTTCACTGCTGGTATATAGGAAAACAATTGACTTTTGTGCATTAACCTCATATCCTGCACCATTGCTATAATCTCTTTAATCACTTAGTAGTTCCAGGAAGTTTTTGTTGTTGTCAGTTCTTTGGGATTTCAACATAGACAGTCATGTTATCTGCAAACAGGCAGTTTTATTTCTTTCCAATCTGTATAACACATTTCCTTTTCTTGTCTTATTGCATTGGTTAGGACTTCAATGCAGTAGACTCTGCCTTATTTCCAGTCCTAGGGGGAACATATATTATAGTAGTTGTAGGATGTTTTTATTTTTGTTTTGTTGTTGTTTTAAAATAAATGTTCTTGGGCCGGCCCGGTGGCGCACTGCTACAGTGCGCTGCTTGCGAGCGCGGCGGCGCTCCCGCC
>NW_007730861.1:51721-58973 GCF_000696425.1 Galeopterus variegatus | reverse complement strand
AGGGTTGCGATCCGTTGCCGGTCACGAAAAAAGACAAAAAGGAAAAAAAAATAAAAAAAAATAAAATAAATGTTCTTTATTATGTTGAGGAAGTTCTGTATTCCTACTTTGGTGAGAGTTTTTAATCATGGATAGATGTTGAATTTTACAAGTGCTTTTTTTTGCATCTATTGATATGACCATATAGTTTTTCTTCTTTAGTCTATTAACGTGATGGATTACCTCAATTGATTTTTAAATGTTGAACCAGCTTTACATACTTGGAATAAATCTTATGTGGTTGTGGCATATAATTCTTTTTACACATTGTTGGATTCAGTTTGCTAATATTTTGTTGAAAATGTCTACATCTATATTCATGACACTTCTTCCTGAAAATATTTAGTGGCTGCCCTAGAGTTTACAATATACAATTTTTAACTACAACCTAAATACACTTTCTAATAACACTGTACCACTTCACATGTAGTGTAGGTGCCTTTGTTACTCAGTGATACATGTTAAAGCACAGCAAAAAAGACTTTATTCAGAACCATAGAGATAGATATAGGGATCACTGCAATGGGGTCTTGCAGTGGGGGAGGGAGATTGGGCTCAACTCCAAATACAGCAAGGGCAAGTGGAAATTTATAGCCAAAGAGCAGTGTAGGAGTCAGTGGATGAAAATTACTAAAAGGAAACATCAGGGGTAACGGCAATTCTGGTTAAACTGACCTGAAATAATTCTTGCAGAACATAGGCCAGGGGATAAAACATCACCTGGGGGATGGTGGAGGATAAGGAACCTGATCAGATATCAAGGATGATCAGATATTGAGGAAGAGGGATTTCTGGCTAAACTGACTTAGCAGGGTTCTTTGGTTAAAATAGGATTTCATAGGAAGGTGCAAAGATGGGTCTATGGGAAGCTTCAGAAGCCTGATTAAAGTTTGTGCAAGCACAGAGTGTCACTTTATGAGAATATTGTCAGCTCCTCTCTTCAGTTCTCATGAACTTGCTGTAATTCACTTCACTTATCCATATGCTATTATCACACACTGCAATGTTATTATTATTGCTTTAAACAAACAGTAATCTTTTAGGTTAATTAAGAATAGCAAAAATAAAAGGGTTTAACCTTCATTTATCCTTTTTCTCACACTCTTTATTTCTTTATATTGGTCTGAGTTTTTGATCTATATCATTTCATGTGGGTAGTTCTGCTGTCAATGAATTCTTTCCATGTGTGTTTGTCTGAGAAAGAGTTTCCATCTCTCTGCTTACATCACCTATTTGTTCTAGCATTTTGTCTACTTTTTCCATTAGATCTCTTAACACTCTCTGATAAATTCAACATCTAACTAAAATCTGATTCTAGTTCTGGTGATTGCTTTGTCTATCAAAACTGTGTTCTTCTTGCCTTTTGGCATGCTTTGTAATTTTCTGTTGGAATCTGGACATGTTCTATATGATAATAGGAGCTGAGGTAAAGGGGCTTTTAGTGTGAAGATTTATGTTAACCTGGCTGGGAGCTGAGCTGTGTATAAATAATATTTGCTGTAGCTGGAAGTGCTAGAGGTTTGTCTTCTCACGTGTCCTTACTTTATCTTCTTTTGACTTAAGCTTCCCTAAGTACTTCTCCTCAGGGAAAATCTGTGTCTTACCATTCTTTCATCTGTAATCTACTGTTATTAACCTGGATCCTTGGTGATGTGGTGATGTTGTGGTAAGGCGTTGGGAAGGGGAAATGTTCTATAATCCTCTGGTTATATCTCAGTGTTTTAGTGGGCCATTGGGGCTGTGACCATCACAAATGTTTCTGAAGGGGTATAGCTTTTTTAAATACCCAGTGCCTCTTGCTCCTTTCCTTGCCAGCAACATTCCAATCCATTTGCTTGAAACCTTCAACATATTATTGTGGTTCCTTCCTTCGTTCCTCTCTCTCTCTCTCTCTCTCTCTCTCTCTCTCTCTTTGTTTCTTTCCACTTATGAACAAGGTCATGTGGTATTTCCCTTTCTGTGCCTGGCTTATTTCACCTCTCTCTCTCTTTGTTTCTTTCCACTTATGAACAAGGTCATGTGGTATTTCCCTTTCTGTGCCTGGCTTATTTCACTTAATATAATTTTCTCTAAGTTCATCAGTGTTTCTGCAAATGGCAGAATTTCATTCTTTTTTATGGCAGAGTAGTATCCCATTGTGTATATATATATACCAGACTTTCCTCATCCATTTGTCTGCCAGTGGACATTTAGTTTAGTTCCATCTCTTGACTATTGTAAACAGAGCTGTGATGAACATGGAGTGTAGGTTTCCCTTCAACATGATGATTTCCATTCCTTTGGGTATATACCCAGAAGTGGGATTGCTGGACCATATGGTAAGTTGTGCTGGTATTTTCATTTGTTTCAAAGACCTTTTTGATTTCCTGCTTTATTTCTTCTTTGGCCCATTGATTGTTCAGGAACATTTTGTTTAATTTCCATGAATTTATATAGTTTCCACAGCTTTGTTTACTATTGATTTTTAATTTTATTCCATTGCTATCTGAAGATATACTTGATATGATTTTAATCTTTTTTAAATTTGTTGAGACTTAATTTGTGGCCTAAAGTGTGGTTTATCCTGGAGAATGATCCATGTGCTGATAAGAATGTATATTCTATCTTTGTTGAATGAAATGTTCTGTATATGTCTGTCAAGTCCATTTGGTCTAAAGTACTATTCAAATCCAATATTTCTCTGCTCATTCTTTGTCTAGATGATCTGTTCAATTCTGAGAATGGTGTTTTAGAATCATCAGCTATTACTGTGTTGGGGCCTATCTCTCTCCTTAGATCTGGCAACAGTTGCTTTATATATCTGGGTGCTCTGATATTGAATTCATATATATTTATGACTGTTGTGTCTTCTTGCTGCATTGATCCTTTTATAATTATATAGTGTCCTTCTTTGTCTCTTTTTATAGTTCTTGGTTTGAAGTCTATTTTTTCTGATATAAATATAGCAACTCCTGCTAATTTTTGGTTTCCATTTGCATGGAATACCTTTTCCATCCCTTCAATATTAGGCTATATGTGTCTTTATTGGTGAAGTGAGTTTCTTGCAGGCATCCTGTAGTTGGGTCTAGTTTTTTAATCCATTCAGTCAATGTATACTTTTAAATGGAATTTAATCCATTTACATTCAGGATTGTTATTGAAAAGTATTGCCTTATTCCTTCCATCTTATTAATTTCTCTATGGTTGTTTTATATTTCTTTTGTTCCTTTCTTTCTCTTTTGGTTATCTTTGCTATTGATTTTTTTTTTTTTTGCAGTGAAGAATATATTTTCTTTCTCTTTTTTTCATTTGTGTATCAATTCTACTAGTGGTTTTTATTCTTTCTCATGTGTTTACAGTGACATATATCTCTCTTCTGATTCCAGATGTAGGACTCCCTTGAAGATTTGTTGAAGGGACTTTCTTATGGTGGTGAATTCCCATAGATTTTGTTTGCTTGTGAAAAATACTATTTTTCCTTCATTTCTGAAAAACAGTATTGCTGGATATTTTTGGTTGGCCGTTGTTTTCTTTTATCATTTTGAATGTNTGCTTTGGTTGTATTTTTTATTGCTTTGAATGATTTCTTCAGTTCTAGGATTTCTACTTGATTTTTTTTTATTGTTTGTATCTCTTTGTTGAATTTCTCCTACATGTCCTTAAATTTCTTTTTGACTTCATTGTGATTTCTATCTATTTTTCATCCATCATTTTGAGTTTCCTTAGTATTGTTATTTTGGATTCCTCTTCAGGCAATTCATCAATTTCCTGTTGTTTGAAGTCTGTTATTGGAGAATTGTAGTCTTCTTTTGTGGGGGGACATGTTTTCCTGTTTTTCCTTTTTTAAAAATGCTTCTTATATCTCTGCATTGATGTCTGGGCATCTGGTGGTATGGTCACTTCTTTTAATTCTAGGAGTGGTTTTTGAAGGGGGAGACTCTTTCCTGTAGAAGTATTGTATATTGACAGACAGGTCAACTAAAGACATTTTAAGTTTAAATCTGGGTGTGTGAAGCACTGTGGACTTCATACAGCTTCTTCAACTGTACTCAATCTTGGAGTTGTGGATGGCTTTGTGGCCTAGGTGGTGGGAACCTCAGCGGTTTCTTGTTGGTGTGGGTGATCCGCTGTCAGTCAGTGAGCTGATGTATATTGTTGCAGCAGGTCTTGGCAGTTCTGTAGAGGGCCATTAACTAATCTATCGAACCTGGAGCAAGCCTGTGTGAATGCTGCAGGACCTAGTGGCTTTCCAGAAACATGCTGTAGGGAGAAAAAGTTGCTACCCAATCATCTATTGGTTTGGAAGTAGGTTTACACAGCTGTCACAGGGCCTGGCAACTCTGGAGTTGGTTGCCTGATCAGCTGTTAAGCCTGATGCAAGGCTACAAGGGTTGCAGCTGAGTCCAGCACATCTGCAGAGGCCTGCTTTGTGGCATCAGAGTATCTACCTGGTCTGCTGTTGGTCTAGGAGCAGATATACACTGGGGCAACAGGTTCTTGCAGCTCTGCCGAGGGCCACTGATTCAGCTGTTGAGCCTGGAGCAACACTGCATGGATGCTGCAGAATCCAGTGGCTCTCTAGAGGTGTGCTATGGGGAAGAAAGGCTGCCACCCAATCAGCTGTTGGTTTGGGAGTATCTATACATAGCTGTCGTGGGGACTGGCTGCTCTGAAGGCAGCCTCCTGTTCAGCTGTTGAGCTTGATGTAACTCTGCAAGGGTGCAGTCAAGCCCAGAAGCATTGTCTTGGGGCATCAAAGCCCTTGCCTGGTCTGCTGTTGGTCAATGAGAAGGTCTATGCTGTTGCAGTAGGTCTTGGCAGCTCTACAGAGGGCCAATGGATTGGCTCATGAGTCTGGAGCAAGCCTGCACAGATGCCACAGGACCCGGAGCTGTGGAGGGCTTTGGAGTGAAGAGGGACCATCACTGGGTTAGCTGTTAGCACAGGTACCCATGGACTCAGCAAGACAAGAGTCGTGATGGACTGGTACATGTGAATGTGTGGAATAACCACTTAGTAGTGGCTTCCCCACCCAGCTGGTTTCTGGTTGGTCTGACTTCTGGCGGTGGAGTGGGGGAGAGTCACATGGGGTTAATGCCAGGGTCTCAGTTGGTCCTTCTGTCTGGTCTAGGCTGCATGCAGCTAGGGTTGTGGTCTTGCTGGTGCCTATGCAAATGTGTGGAGGGTTGTGGGAGGGTTGTGGGGGGTGAGGTTGTAGAGGGTGCCCATGCAAATATGTGTAGGGCTACTGCCGGGTGGGTTGTATGAGCACTTGTGGGCTCTGCCCCTGTGGCCTCTGCAGGGCAGCCATGTACCATGGCAACTTTTCTGCTCAGCAAGACTGCCTGCTCACTTGGGGGGTGGAGAGGTGATGCTGTGTGGATTCAGACACTGGTGTCTAGGGCTTTCTGTCTGTCCTAGGCTCCAGGCAACCTGGGCCATGGTCCTGCTGGCACCCATGTGAGTGCTGTAGAATGCAAACAGAGCCTCCAGACAAAAGGAGTCAGACTCACTGGGTCTGGCCCAGGGATCTACCTCCAGGTAGCTAGGATTGTGGTTCTTCCAGCACCCGTGCAAGAATGTGGAGTGTTGTGGAGTGAAGTGGGGCTGCCGCCAGGCTAGCTATAGGCCTGTGAACACTTGTGGGCTTGGCCCCCACAGGCCATGCAAGGCTGGTCACAAATGTGGAAAACCACTGCACCATGGCAGATTTTCTGCTCAGGGGAACTCTCTTGAGGCAAGGATTGAAGGTGATTGTGGTGGCAATGGGAACAGCGGGGGTGTTTTGTAGATTACCTTCTCTCTGCCTGGTTCCTGGCTGGTCCCTGGGGTGGGACTGAGGCTGGATGCCCTGCTCTGTTCTCTATGATGCTGTTCCCTTCTTCCACACTCCACAAGGATCTTGTCACTTGCCTGGTGCTCTGCAGCATGTTTCCTCAGTTGTTCTGGTCAAAATATATTTGTTTGTCTATTGTTCTGGTTTCTTTTTATGGGGAGGGGACTAGCACCAGACCTATCAAGTCAGCCATCTTGGGAAAACACCTGTGACCTATGGGTTTAATTTACCTCTGTGTTCCAAGTGTTAGAACACATGCCACTACATAGTACACTCTCGATAAATATTTAATGGATAATAAATCATCATTACAAATTATAAGGCTTAATTTTTTAAGAACAGAATCATCCTTTTCATGATTTTTGGTCTAATTAACCATAATGCATATGGCATGAGCAAATTTCATTCACTTGGCTATCTGTTTTTCTTTCAACTAAAATCTTATATCTATGTAGATACCTTCTTTGGGTTATGCCGAACATTTGGCTTGAGGACAACTGAACTTATACTCCTGCTTTTTTCTCCCGCCTTAGCTGATAGTGAAATATGATTGAAAAATATCAAAACATGTTAGATTTAATCATAACTCAAGTAGCTTAAGAAAAGATATGGTAAATTTTTTAAAAATATGAAATTTAATTTTAACATAATTTATAATGCAAACTGTTTACATCATATGGTTTTATTAAAAGCTCATTTTTAAATTTATATACATTTCTTCTTAAATGTAGTGGGGATTCTTTGTGATAAGAACTGTACTTTATTTCACTTTTCTCTAAAGCCAAATAGAGTGACAGGTGGATATCAGATACTCAGTGATTTTACAAGTGGACATTATCAATTAGTCTATTATTTGAAATAAACTATTTTCTCTTTTTTGAACAATAGCATAAAAATATTACTGTAAACACTTAAAATTCTATTAGATGTTTTTATGTTAAGTAAAGCATCTCCTTTGACTTGCTAATCACTAGCTCTAAAGAGAATGTCAGTTTCTGAACCTGTACTCCAGGAACATCATTTGGAAACATGGGAGTATGATGTGCTTTACTGTAAAACCCTGGGGGTGGATTCTCCTTGTACTTACCTTTTTCTATATTAAACTTCTCAATTGTTTCACAAACAAAAACAGTGCTTTTAGTGGATCTGCCAAAAGTTGACAATTTGAATTATTTATGGATTATTTAGAACCTGGGGTAATTTCCTGTTTGAATATTTTATGTAATTGACTGTAAATATGAAAGTAGAGAGAATGTTGGGTTGATTTTTCTGTCTGAAACGATTCTGTGCTTTTAGATTATGTAGCTTCCCGTAGGAATACCATAGGAATGAATGGGTTGGATTGCTACAAACAGTGTGCAACTGGATAATGTTTTAAATATTTTATTTTTAATGTTT
>NW_007730861.1:49282-51196 GCF_000696425.1 Galeopterus variegatus | reverse complement strand
GATAATTTGAATTATTTATGGATTATTTAGAACCTGGGGTAATTTCCTGTTTGAATATTTTATGTAATTGACTGTAAATATGAAAGTAGAGAGAATGTTGGGTTGATTTTTCTGTCTGAAACAAGTCTGTGTTTTCAGATTATGTAGCTTCCCGTAGGAATACCATAGGAATGAATGGGTTGGATTGCTACAAACAGTGTGCAACTGGATAATGTTTTAAATATTTTATTTTTAATGTTTTAATGTCTGTTTCTGTTTCTTTCATTTCCAGTATCCATCTGTTTCCAACAAGTTAGCAAGACTGATCACATAGAAAAAAATCATCAATAGTAGAGAGAAAATTTGAGCAGCATTTACGATTAACTGATAGTTCAGAAACAAGACAACCTCAATACACAGGTTATAGTGTTATAAAATTTTCTAGCAATGAAAGATCAAAATAATATAAAGATAAAAATACCGTGAAGGGGGTGGGAGCGTATTTGAACATAGAAAACCAGAAGATTAATTTTGAAGCTTTCAAATCTCCTGAATTCATCCAAGTCTCAGTGTTAGGAAATACCTCTAATGATAGTAACAGTTATTTCATCTGAATTCAGGTATACTTCCAGTTGCAGCCGCAGTTGTTTCTTATTCATGGCTCAGTTTAAGCCCACATCTTCTTTCATTTTTTGTAGGCAGAGTAGGTAGGGGATATCTTAAGCAGGGTAGAAAACTAAAGCAATATGGTATTTTTCTAAAACATTATAGCCATAGAATTCTTAATCTAGGTTCCAAGGACCCTCAAGACCCCATAAGTAGATCATGATTTTAATATAATTGTCTTACTTTGTAATTCCATTGTCTTATTTTATGTATTTAAAAATATTATCCTGAGATAGGGTCCATAGACTTCTCTAGATTGACAAAGGAGTTCTTTGCACAGAAAAACACTGTTAGCATATATTGGTGACAAAATTACAAATCTGTTTTGACAAAAATAACTAATATATTAGCTTGTTTTCTAAAAGGAATTAACCAAACAATTGTCTAATTTTATCCTGCAGTTGCAGTCTTATTTTGCTCTAGCAGAATATTCAGAAAACTTCATCAATAAGAAGCCATCAATATCCAGGTCACAGAACTATTAATGGAGTCTCTTCTAGAATTGTCAGTTCTTTAAGTGGGTGATTTCTGCTCTGAAACCAGGCACAATACAAATTATGTGCTTGTTTTAAATTGTTTGTGGACTTGTCATAGACATATTTCTATCATTTATTTTAGTGCTCAGGACAGAATCATAAACAGAGGCAGCTGTAGATAAAGGAACCTACCAGACTCAGGAATGGGACACATTTAAAATAGGTTTAGGGAATAGAAGTGAATCTGTTTCAGTGCAATATCTCTTCTACCTATCCATCATTCCCACACATTTATTTTAGGTTAAGTCAGCTTAGGCATCTGATAACAGGCAAAATGTTCTTCTAAGGTTAGGTTAATTCATTACTTAGCATCACTGTTTAATAAAATAGCACTTCAGCTGATTAGCCCTTGTCCTCTAGATAATTATTTACAAACTGTGAGCCATGATCTGTGTATAGGTTATAAAGTCAATTTAATGGATCATGCCCTGCATTTCTTTTTAGATAGAACAGCGTAGAATGGAACATGTTATGCTCATCATATGTATGAAAGGTAAATATTCTTTTGTGAAAATTTGTTTCATGTGTTGATGTATATACATATGTGTGTGTGTGAGAGAGAGGAAGTGCAATCCTATGTATATATATTGCATTGAAATACAAAATTTACTTCTTAATGCAGATTGTGGTTAAATAAGGCTTAAAGTGGTTGCTCTAAAATATTTTGAAAATGGCAGATAAATTAGGATGGAGCTGAGGGAGAGTCAAGAAAACATGGAAACAAACAAGTGAC
>NW_007730861.1:44737-48551 GCF_000696425.1 Galeopterus variegatus | reverse complement strand
GGCAGATAAATTAGGATGGAGCTGAGGGAGAGTCAAGAAAACATGGAAACAAACAAGTGACCTAGTGTATGGGAAGATAGGGACGTTAGCAGCTAAGGATTGGAAAAAATGGTATTGAGTATTAATAACGGTGATAAATATTATTATACTTGGTATTCTTTAATGCTTCCTATGTAGCAGGCACTATTATAAGAAATTTCCATGGGCTAACTCATTTAATGTTCCCAGTGACGCTGTAAGTTATGTAGGTAGTGATACTATTTGTATTTTACTGGTGAGGGCCTCGAGGTACAGATATGCTTAGTAACTTGTTCAACATTGTTTAGCTTATTGAGTGGCAAATTTGAGATTCAAACCTAGGTTCTCCAACTATAAAGCTTATGCTCTTAGCACTGTAGTAAATTGCTTCCCATATTAAATGGAATTGAAACATAAAAATAGGTAAGAATTGCCTGCTTCAAATTTATTTTTAGAGCAGATTGTATACAACACCATCCTCTCCTAATATAAGTTTTAGACAATGGACAGACGTGCAAGACCAGGACATTCAGTACCTAGCCCATTCAACTTTGTAAATGAGTTTTTTGCAGAAGGCTTAAAAACGATCTAAAAGGTTAATGCGTTGATACAATGGACTTGCAGACTTGTAAAAGAGCCATACTGGATGACTAGAGAGCTAAAAATTTAGCTCCTCTCAAGTTCACATGTTGTAAAACTCATATTTCCCAAAGTATTGGATTTTAATATGAAAATAAGATTCAAAGACATTTACTTGAATGTTTAAATTTAGCTCCTCTCAAGTTCACATGTTGTAAAACTCGTATTTCCCAAAGTATTGGATTTTAATATGAAAATAAGATTCAAAGACATTTACTTGAATGTTTTTTAACTTTCTTCACAAAGGCCCCAAACTCATCTGGAAAAACAAAACAAAACTGAAATTACCCTTTCAAACCTCAGACAGCTGAAAAAGGCTTCTGCTGCTGATGCAGCAACTGCAGTGAAGAGGAAATGGTTGGTTGATATTTTCATTAACATATACACTGTACAAATTATGCTTCTATCAACTTCAATGCTTGCATCCCTTGGGGATCACTAACTAGCAGCCAAGGCAAGCCAAGGTGAAGTGACTGGGAGGTTGCAGAGCTGATGTCTTCAGCCTTGTGGGAGCTGATCTTGTCTATCTCTGACATGTGCTCTCTGCATATCAGAAAATACTGTTGATCACATCAAAGTGATTGTAAATCCAGTGATTTTTCCTTCACCAAATGTTCTAGTCTTTTTAGATCTTTGTCAGTGGTGTCACAGCTGATTGAGCAATTCCCGGCTTCCTGAATTTCCCTTGAGGGCTAAACTGTCAACATCTATGTTCATCATGGAAACCTTAGACTTGAGGGAAAAAAACTGATTTTAATCACAATGTTGTATGTAAAATGAAGCCTCTTTAGAACAGTTAGTTTTCTGAATTTTTCTCTTTATGAGTTTAGTTAATATAATTTTGCTAGAATGATTGTAAATCCCCCCAATGAAATTTTCCTTTTGTTTTACTTACTTCCCTCATTTCTCCCTCTCTCCATCACTCCCTCCCTCCCTCCCTTTCTTTTTTCCTTCCTTCCCACTTCCTCTTTCTCCCTATTTTCCTCCGGTACTTTCTTCCTTCCAACATTTATTGAAATACTGCTATGTGCCAGCCACTGTGGATGTCACTAGGGACACATATTTCCTTTCCTAAAAGGGGCTCATGTCGACCTCTTGCTGTTCATTCTTAATCATGAAGTAAGCAGCTTCCTTCCTTCCTTGCTTTTTTCCGACATCAGTTCTGTCCGTCCTCTGTCTCCCATCCTTTCCATGTGCTTCACTAATTTATGCTGAAGTACTGGGTGGTTGGGTCTATCCTGTTTCACACGGCTGGAAATGACAATTAGCTAGATTATGAATTTGTTTTTCCTTTAGAAGAATGGAAATAGATCTAAGTTTAATGGTAGACACAATGAAGAAGGGAGAATGGCGCTTGGATTTCAGTCCTGCAGGGTGATGCTTTGGAGGCAAAATTTCTGCTGTTTTAAAGCTACTGTGGTCCCTGATTGGCTGCCCAACTGCTTGAGATCATAAGTGTCCCAGCAGGAGTAAAAGCATTGGACGTATATTTTAAAAATTATTGAATGCATAACTAGTTATGTTGCCCCTTACCACTCTTCACTCATTCTCTATACAGTCTTTAAGGTCACCTTTCTAACATATGACAGTACCTTGAAAACTCATGGAAAGATTTGTTTTATCTTTTAATCCCATTTTTCCATGAGCTTTCTGAATTATCTGCATGCAAATCTGATTATGTTGCTCCACAATTTAAAACCTTCTTGTGGGGTTTGATTGCCTAAAAGTCAAGGGCAAAGTTTACCTGCTTGGTATGTTAGGCCATCTATATGGTAACTTCTTCAGCCTTACATTTTGCTCATTTCCTGTCTTTTCTCATCATAATACAGTTCTATTTATGATTCCGTGAAGTTTCCACGTGATTTCATACTTTTATGCTTTTGCACACCTGTGTTTTCTATCTGGAATTCCCCTTTTCTCCCTCACTATTCATTCACCAGAGAAAGCAAATCAATTCATCAAAACCATGGCCTGGCATTATCTCCTCTAAACATCTTCTCTGAATCTTCAAATTAGAATTAACTCTCACTTTCTGTCCTTATTTTATATCTTGTACATATTTTATTATTGCTTTCTTATATTGCCATACTAGCACTTGTGCGTATATTTGTCTTCCCTATGACACTGAGTTCTTTGAAGGTAGATATAATGTTTATTATGCTTCTATTTCCAGCTGCCTGACCAAGTACTTGAACCATACTAGTTACTAAATAAATATTTGCAATGAATTCATATGGATTTATATATTTTTTCTCTTTAGTTTTTTTTTTCCTATAAAACTCTTCATTCTCCAAGGAACCTGAATTACAATATTTATACGTTCAAGTACTGTGGTAAGTTACTTGCTTTCCCTGGGACTCAGACTTTAATATACTCTATCTTGTTGGTAGCTTAATTAACAATTACTGTTGTGACTTAAGTGAAGTTGGAGTGAAATCTAATTAGATCAATGAGCTAATTGTCTTCTCTTCGTGGGATATTCACATCTTTATCCATTCCTTCTTATTTATCAAGCTAAGAGATTTAATTTAATGAAGAAAAAGTCAGTGGTCAATATGCTTCTTTATGTTTTCTTTTATTATCTTTGGTAACTCAGAGAGTGTTTTAAAATATACAATGTCAATTTGTTCTCAAAACTACCTTGTGAATAAAACAGGGCAAGTTTCATTTATGAAATTTCTAGTTAAGGAAAAATCTGCAACCTGGCGGCTAGTTGAGACCTGAGGAAGGCTGGCCAGTCAGTTAGACACATGGTAGGCATATGGTCATTTAGACAAACGTATTTGTTACTTGGGGGAATTTTTTATATTTCAGGCTTTGGGCTCAGAGTGCTGATGTTCTGGTAAATGAAAAGGAGGATCAAACTCTCATGGGCAAGTCTTATATTTATCAGTCTTTCAGAATCTGATGATTGAATCTAGAAGGAATTTTTTTTTTTAAAATGAACATAGGCTGGCTGTGTAGCCCAGTTGGTTAGAGTGCAGCTGTATAACACCAAGGTCTTGGGTTAGGATTCTCATAATGGCTAGCTGCCACTAAAAAGGAAAGAATGAACATAGGCTGGCTGTGTAGCCCAGTTGGTTAGAGTGCAGCTGCATAACACCAAGGTCTTGGGTTAGGATTCTCATAATGGCTAGCTGCCACTAAAAAGGAAAGA
>NW_007730861.1:43010-44280 GCF_000696425.1 Galeopterus variegatus | reverse complement strand
ATAACACCAAGGTCTTGGGTTAGGATTCTCATAATGGCTAGCTGCCACTAAAAAGGAAAGAAAGAAAGAAAGAATATAGAGCATTATTGGTATAGGGAACTCACATCCTCTAGTTACTAGTTAGAACGCAATCTTTGTGTAGACAAAACAACATAAGTTTTGAAATTACTATTTGAAGGTAGTTTTAAGAGTGTTATTGAATCCAGACAGGAAGATTATAAATGCCTGCTTCATCCATTTTCTCACAGATAAAGCTGCCATTAGGACAAGAGAGGTCATATCCCTGAAAATTGGCCTAGATAGTCATTCCAATGTTGATTTCTTCTATGCCAATACTTCTTCTTATTATTTTTTTAGTATTCAATGCTATTTTTAATTAATTAATTATTATTATTATTATTACTACTTTTACATTCTAAGATGTTGCGGAGCCGTTGAGGGGAGGGAGAGTGGAAGGGAAAGGGGTGGGGTGGGAGGAAGAAGAAAGGGGGACATGGTCAAAGCCCATGGCACCCTCCTCATTCCAACAGGTGAGACCAGGGGGCTTCCAGCAGCTGCTTGGTCATTGCTGGACTCAATGAGGAAGTCAGTGGGGCCATAGATGAGACCCTTGGCCCCCAAATGCCTCAGCTTAGGAGCCCAGGGCACTTCTGATGGTGGCTCGGTGGTCATCACTGGGTTGGTTGCAGATGAGGCTGTTGGCCCCTCATCATCCTTGCTCGAGAGCCCAGGGTACTTCTTGTGGTAGCTCAGTGGTTGTAGCTGGGCTGGTCACAGATGTTGGGGGACATGGCTGAGGCCCTTGATCCCCCACTGCCCTACCTTGGGAGCCTGGCGTGCTTCCAGCAGCAGTGCAGGGGTCATTGTTGGGCTGGATGTGGTTGTCAGGAGTGTGTGGCTGAGTCCCAAGCCCTCTTCCCTTCGTAGCTTGGGGACCCTGGGGGCTTCTGGTCCTTCTAGGTTTTATACATGTTCTTTGGTGGTGTTAGACCTTTAATGGTTAATATCAAAACTTTGTCTCTGATCTGTGGGTATTTTGGTTTTTTTCTTTCACTTCTGTGTTGGATTACTTTCTGTTCCCTCCACTCAATCTCTGCACTGGAACTAATTTGTTGTCCTTTGGTTACTTCTAAAATGTGGGAACTTCCTAAGGGAACCAACACTTGAGCCCTGTGGTTGAGATAAATTGCTGGTTTGCTGCTGATCCTCTGGGGCAAGTCTTTTTTGTGCAGCTTAAGTTTTAATTGTTGACCTTGTAAGAACTTCTGAG
>NW_007730861.1:37521-42529 GCF_000696425.1 Galeopterus variegatus | reverse complement strand
GATCCTCTGGGGCAAGTCTTTTTTGTGCAGCTTAAGTTTTAATTGTTGACCTTGTAAGAACGTCTGAGTCTTGTGAGGTCTAGTACACATGGGTTGTGTGGAAACTCTGATCTGGGCCTGAGTCTTTTCAACAAACTTGCACCCCCTACAGTTCTATATTCTTGACCAGTCTCCACAGAGTGGTCCTGTGCTGATTGGAGGACAGATCAGCTGTCCATGCTGTTCTCTAGTGTTCCCCTAGTGAGCCTGATTCCCCACCCCATCCACACTCCAAACACTTCCCATGGGACAGGCCATGTGTCGGTCCCTTGCAATGACTCACTGGCCTCTGAGTGGCTTCTTTTTTTCAGTTATCTGTGGCCCTTCACTTCTATATGGGTCCATGGTAACCCTGTTAGTGGTCCTGCTGGCTTGGAGTCACCAAGGACCTCTTCTCCCCTACAGCCTCCAAGCAACTTCATAGGACAGGCACAGCTGCAGCTTTTGCCGGCTCTTGCTCCGTGTGCTCACCAGGGCTGGCCTTGAATCAGCTGGGGCTCAAAATGGTCAGAGCGGTCCTTTCTTTCTCTCATTATGGCTTCTCCTGCCTTCATGAATTCTATAAGCCTCTCCTCCTCTTCCTCTGAGCTCTAGCAGTCCCAGCTAGGCTGTCGTTGCTTTTAAATAGTTTTCCAATGCTATTTTTTTTTAATTGACCCTTTCTGTATTAGTCAGGGTCCAGCTAGGTTATCACAATCATTCTATGTACTTTAATAGAAGGAAATTTGAAACAGGGAATTGATTACCTAGATGATCACAGAATGGGGACTATGATTGGGATAATGAAGTATCACTGAGATTATCATTAGAAGGAAGCAGCTACCACTCCTAGGGCTGGGAAGACACCTGTTTCCAGAATTAAGAAGCAAGGGCTATCCTGTGAGGGCTAGAAGCTCCACTGGGGCGAGTTTTGGCTGATGATAGCTATCACAGAGGGTGGGACTGTCTATCAAGGAGCCATAAAAGAAATGTAGTCATAGTAGAAAGATATCACAGGAGACAAAAAGAGAGCAGAAAAGATACATTGGCTTCTCCCTTTCTCTCACTTTCTGATTGTCTGCCACTTATTCTCAGTAGCTGGAACTACCTGGGAGTCAAATAGCAGAGATGGATCTGAGGACAAACAATAATTGGCCAGCAGGTTTTCTTTCTTCCAACATATTCAAGCATTAAATTTCATTAGCAGGCAATCTGCATAATTGATTCTACTTAAGACTCTGAATTATTTTCAAGTTTGATCTGACTGATATACCTATCACATTTTAGGACCTCTATCTAATACATTTTAAATGCAGTTTACACAAGATTATGGGTTAAAATTAGTTTTCTTCCTCAGGAATGCATGTTCCCAGACCTGGAGGAAATTCTATCTATCTATCTATCTATCTATCTATCTATCTATCTATCTATCTATCTATCTATCAATCTATCTATCTATCTATCTATCTATCTATCTATCTATCTATCTATCTATCTATCTATCTATCTATCTATCTATCTATCTATCTATCTATCTATCTATCTATCTATCTATCTATCTATCTATCTATCTATCTATCTATCTATCTATCTATCTATCTATCTATCTATCTATCTATCTATCTATCTATCTATCTATCTATCTATCTATCTATCTATCTATCTATCTATCTATCTATCTATCTATCTATCTATCTATCTATCTATCTATCTATCTATCTATCTATCTATCATCTATCTAGTTATTGTTGAGGCTGTGCATAAGTTTAGAGCCAAGAAAGGATTGTGTTTCTGAAATTCACATCCTGCTTATGATAACAGATTCTGGAGCCACTATTCAAATTCTGAGAAGGGATCAGAGGAATATTAGTGGACGGCTATGTGGTAATCACTGTCTATTTAGCCAGTTCTGGTCAACCTCTTTGGCAGAGAGAGTAATTCTGTGCTTGGTAGCCTCAATCATCATGGATTAGAGGTATGTATTAAAATTAATTTTTTAACAAGGCTACTGAATTTAACAATGTGGTAGGGAGCTTCCTGTACCTTAAGATTTCCTACCCCTTAAGATTTTTTTTTCCAGAAAGCATCCCAACAGCCTAACAATAGGGGTTGTCCCATTGCTGATGACCTTAACTGACATGTTTAGACATTTTCCCCATTGACAACATTTTCTTCATTGATAGAATGAAAAAAATGCACATAGGGTTATAATCATGCTTTTCTAGTCTTCTTTAATGGGAAGTTAGAAGGATAGGTCATTTATACCTTATTTACAAAAAATCAGTGTGCCTGTTCTAATACCTTATCATTATACTTTGTAGGAAAAGGGATAAACTATTTTAAATTAGAACTGTCCATAATATCCTGCATGTATATAATCATTTTGCTTATAAGAGAAGGGCAAAAAGATTTTGAAGATTGCATACTAGAGTTATGTGTAGGGAAAAGGGAAGGACCAATGAACCTTAGAACCAGACAAGACTGTGGTCCACAGATTGGCTCCAGTTTGTTACAGGACCTCTGTGAGATAAAGAGCTTTCATCAAAATGTAAATGTACTAGGTCATTAAGTACACTATTTAGTTCAGTTGACATTTTGAATGTAGAAAGACTGTCTCTATGAAGGAAGCAGCATGAGACTTTCAGTTTAGTGCAAGCTCTTAGCTTGTGGCAGATGTTTTGAGTAGTGTCACTGCAAGCAATGGGAGAGAACCAGGAAAAAGCAACATCTCAGGGACATGGAAAAGCACGGCCTTTTTCACTTTCAGTGAGCTCTGATTGAGTGTTTTTGTTTTTTTTTTTTTAATTTGGATGGTTAAAACTACCATCCCTAATCTTCACTTGTTGGTTATTATTCTGTCCTCCAGCTATAACATTTCCTTGAGTCCTCTTCCATGCCCTAAAATTCTCAATTTCTTTAATATTGCTCCATAAAGCTTGGTTTCAGACTCTTTATTTTCTTCTTCAGCATCACTAGGATGTGCCACATTTTATCAAGTTTGAACTCAAAATGATGAACTCATGCTTGTTCTAGTTGTAGACTAGCCAGTGCAGAGAATATGGGAACTATTTTCTTCTATAGCACAGCCTATGATTCCATATTTGTTGGTGATTTTGTCTCAACTCTTAATGACATTAACTGTATGGTTAAATAGAACTCAATGCCTTTGCATTTTTTTTTCACATAAGCTAAACTAAAATTAGAACTCTATCATCTGGTACATTTGTGAGCACTTATTCATTTACCCTTGTTTATAAATGTCACCAAAATTGTGGCAATTGTTATTTAGAAAAGAAGTTTCTGTGTATTTCTAGAAAAAGTTATTTAGCTTTCCTAAAATAACATCATTACTTTGTATAAAATAGAAATTATAATATCTACAGGGATGTTTTGAAGGTAAAATAATCTGTGGCTAATAGTAATTTCAGTCCATAAATTTCCATATGCAATAAATGTTTCCTATAATTAAGTTCAATCTGGAATCTGAGTCACCATCTATTNTGAGCACTTATTCATTTACCCTTGTTTATAAATGTCACCAAAATTGTGGCAATTGTTATTTGGAAAAGAAGTTTCTGTGTATTTCTAGAAAAAGTTATTTAGCTTTCCTAAAATAACATCATTACTTTGTATAAAATAGAAATTTTAATATCTACAGGGATGTTTTGAAGGTAAAATAATCTGTGGCTAATAGTAATTTCAGTCCACAAATTCCCATATGCAATAAATGTTTCCTATAATTAAGTTCAATCTGGAATCTGAGTCACCATCTATTGTGCTAGTGAAAAATGCAACATTAGTCATTCTTGAGGTTGTAGAACTTAAAGAAGATGTGGGATTTTAGCATAACTTTGAAGGATGCAGAGCTCTGCTTGGAATGGTTGGACAGATGTGGGCATAACAGTTTAGATAATTCAGGTGGAGAGGAGGGTAGGAGTAAAAGCTGTTAAGCAGGAGGGGCCGAGGTAGGTTTGAAGACTAGAAATTATTCTAATATGCTGGAAATATCAACTGCACATCAGAAGAAATAACGGAGAAAACGAAGATGGGAATTGAATGAATTTTGAAACTATTTACTCAGACTGTGCAGGACCTGAAGTGCTAGGGTGAGGGGATAAATTCTGGTCACTCTCCAATGAAATGCTTTGGGGCCATTAAACTCTATTGAAGAAGAAGGTAATGTGGTTACTTTTGTATTTTAATGGAATGTATAGATAACTGGAACAAGTGTATGTGGGTATACTTGAGAGAGAAGTGCCAGAAACAGGGAGCCCCATTAGGACACATTAACAGTGGTGCAGGCAAAGATGCAGAAGGCCCAGACTGAAGAGGTGATGGAGAGAGCGTGAAGGAGGAATCCTGAAGGGAACATGACACTGGGATCTTCCCAGCAGTAAAGTGCTGCCATTAAAAATATGCATCTTCATCATTAGAATCTATTCTTCCTTCCAATTCAGGAAATTGCTGACCAGAGAGCCTCATGGCTATACTGAAGAGCCAGAGCTGTGCATTTCATACCTCCTACCAACCTCTTCTCTAAACTAGATCAGTAATTTGTTTCCTAAATAGTGCAGCTATTAGAGGAAATTAACTTACATTGAGGACATAGCAGGCATTTGGAAAATCAGCTCAAGTTAGAGTCAAGATGAAAATGTATTTGGAACATACAAGTTCTTTTTATGATCATTTTATGTTTTTCTAATTTAATAATAAGTAGCTGGATAAGGTTAGATAAGTATAAATGCCATTTATATATGTTATAGTTGGAGGCAACTAAATAAAATTGATTCTTATTAAGCTCTGAGACAAATAGCATACAGGGAAATGAAGTAAGAGTTTAAATTATGTCCTGTGGCTACTAGTTTTCAAGTTGATAGAAGCCACAAAAATATAACTACATTATGCCATTAATCATTGTTTATAGATTATTTTTTATCATATCTATAACTTAAAACATAATAAGACCTTTCATGTGTAATGTGTTTTACCG
>NW_007730861.1:32607-36357 GCF_000696425.1 Galeopterus variegatus | reverse complement strand
TGTCAAAGAGAGCAAAAGCTAAAGGCTCTGACTGCCACTTTTCACAATGAAGGCAGTTGGACCTTAGCAGTTCTCCAGAACAGGCAATCACAAACATCCCATTTAGGTTTGCTTCATGCTAGTCTATCTTTCTTGGTAATAAGTAGAGAGAACTATAAGGTTTGGTTGTTAAAACTCATTTTTGAGTGGATTTACCTTTGGGGCATGCATAATGAAGAAGAAGCTTTTTATGAGTCTTGGGGAAAATTGAGCCAAATAGTGATCATATATACAAAGGAAGCTTCCTCAATGAATGCAATGAAGAAAGATCAAAATAATAACAATAAATATAAAATAATGAAAATGTTATAAGGTGAATGCTTTTCTGCTACAACTTCCCAGGGTGGGGGACTGCAAAACTCTCTTATTCTGGAATCAGATATGTATTTCCAGGTCTGGCCCAGAAGCAATTTATTCTCAGATGGAAGAAACGATGCCTATTTTCTATTCATTCCATACCTGGGCCATAGAGACTATGAAGAAGGAGGGTGGTAGTAAAACCCATTTAAGGACTGTGCTAATCACCTGTAAACCTGACCCAGGGAATTTTAGCTTCATCTTCTCTTGTGCAGTAAATCCATGATAAATAATTTTCTGTAAAACTTCCTCAACTTTAAGTGGGATATGTGAAAGTGTGCTGTGTGGGGGTTGGAAAGAATAATTATTTCTTTTCAGAAGCACCCTATTCTAGTTTTCAAAAGATGTGGGATCTTTTCCTTCCTTCCTTTCTTTCTTTTTTTTTTTTGACTTTTTTGACTTTTTTGATTTTGTCCTTAAGTTATCCTCTGCAATGGACTGCTATCTATTTCTTTACACAAGAAACTTTTCCTCTGGCTGTGGTATTCCTAGAAAGCAGGCATCTTCCTTAGTTCTACTGAGTCCAAAAGTCATTTTCAAATGCTAATTTTAGGCCTCTTTCCTGGACCTGAAGGTTCATAAAACCAAATATAGAGTAGATATTATTTCCTCTCAGTGTAACATTGATGAAGAGCACATTGTAATAGCTGTGAACTACTAGAAAATGTGAACCTTTTTCTAACAGAAAATGCTCCAGAATTAGCATAGAAAGTACAAACCAAGAGATTTAGCCTCTGGTGACCTGAAAATTATGGCCCATTCATTTACTGCTTCATTTATCCTCCCATTCATTAGACATTTGCTACGGTCTCTTATGTGTTCTTTTGTGTTAGTCCCAGTGTAATGTACAGATGGGTATACTGCAGAAAACACACATTACAGAGCCAGGCAGACCTGGATCCAAAACCTGACTCATCTTTTCTTCTTTTCTTTTTTTTTCACTCTGGCAAATTATTTACCACTTTATGCCTTGGTTTTTCAACGTATAAAAAGAAGGAATAAATGTAGTAGCACAGTTACATTAGTAAATTAAGTAATGCACTTAATACTATCTAGCAAACAGTAGTAACAATACTTAATTCTCTCTGCTTTTTCTTTTCTTTCCTTATGATTGTGGAAATGATGCATATATGATGATATGGTTCCTGTCCTTGAGGAACTTACTGAAACCAATGCTAGTAAAAAATACAGAAAGCCACTATTCTACTCTCTACTTCCATGAGATCAACTTTTTTATATTCCACATATGGTTGGGAAGATGTTGGTCAAATGATACAAAATTTCAGTTAGGTAGGAGAAATAAGTTCAAGAGATCTATTATACAACATGGTGACCATAGTTAATAACAGTATATTGTATTTTTGAAAAATGCTAAGTGAATGGATTTTAAATGTTCTCACTACAAAAATAATAACTGTGAGGTAATGCATGTGTTACTTAGATGGATTTAGCCATTCTACAATGCATATATATTTCAAGACATCATATTGTACATGATAAATACATATGTTTATAAGTCAATTTAACACAAATTTAAAAAAATCATAATAACAAAAAGATACAGAAAGCCTTTCAAGTAGATTTAACTAGAAGTAATTATTATAGGAACACAGAGGGTTATAACACATATATGAGGGTAGTAAACATAACTGTCTTTTATGCCATTTTAAAATCCTCGATACTCATCAAAATTTCTGTCACTAGTGCTTCTCAGTAAATATTAAATGGATGAATGAGCCTGAAAAAAATAGAGATGAAGGNCAAAAAGAGAGCTGGAATATATGTAAACTTCCTAATTACTATCACAGTTGTTAGAAGTCAAGGTTAAAATATTAATAAAAATTTAGAAAAATCATACGTTTTTATCTTTAAAAATATTTATTTTTTATTCAGAACTTACATATAAAATGTTTTCTGTATATTTTTTAACGAGTGCAATTTATTGGTAACTCAGTACAGGAATTCTCAAAGTGAACCATGTAAGACTGAACTTTTGGGATGCTCTACATAAGTTTTGAAATCCTACATATCAGACACTAAACTGTTCCTATTCTTGGAGAGTGACAGTGTACATCAGCATTTAAATCCCAGGCAATCTGATCAAGTCCTGAACTAATCTGAAGACAAGCCTTCTTGTGTGTGTGTGAGCAACGTCCACTGTCTCCTGAAAACATGCTGCTCCTTGGGAAATGCTGCTTTGAGTCTTTCTTTAACGTCCATATTTTCCTCAATCCCCACATTCAAACTTCCAGAAAAACCATTCAGAGTTATATTTTCCTGAGTTTTAGGTGGTGAAGATTGTGAAAGCCTGTTGTAGGAATCATATGAGTTATGTCTTAAAGCAAATGACTTAACCTTTCAGAACCAGATTCCTCATTTATGAAATGGGTGTAATAGTTGCTGTGAGGATTAAAGAAACAACACGTAAAAAGTACCTGGCAGTAGGCAGTCAATTTTGATTTTTCTTCCTGCTCATCCTTTCTCTTTTCCAATTCCATATCGGGAAAATTAAAGAATGGAAAATGATGTCATCAGTTTTTCTTATTTAACTAAAATAGTCTGTGCGTTTTTCAAAGATAGCCAGCGAAACAGTTATAGAGTAAGCTTCTACACACCTTAATTTTGCTAACTTCTTGTGGGGAACCTTAGGACCAGAGAACATGGAGCCAAGAGAGTATGGAAGTCATGATGCTAGGCATTAGCATGTGTCAAAGAGAGCAAAAGCTAAAGGCTGACTGCCACTTTTCACAATGAAGGCACATTTTAAANATAGATTCTGAGTCTGAGATTCATGTGTAGAAAGTTTATTAGAAAACGATCTCAGGATTAACGTGCACAGAGAGGGAAGACGGCAGGATCAGGAAGAGAGAAGTTGGGTTGTGAGATATTCATGATGAAAGACTAGACTGAATCCACTAGGAATACAGAAGCTAAGATGGGTTCCCAGAGTTTTCTTGAATACCTTCTCATTGACCAGACATGCAGGCTGCCCTTGGGAAGTGGGTATAACCATTAGCCGAGGGAAATTCCCGGATAGCGCTGAGGGCTGAAACGCCTGAGGGCTGGTAAGGGGACAGGCTTCTGAGCGAGTAGGAGAATCTGCCTTTATTACTGAAGGGAGGATCCGTGGGTGCAGTAAAGTGTCCACTACAGTCTGCCTTGTGCCGATCAGATCTGCTACTTCATATAAACCTGGTAACATCTACTCCATAATATTGTTGTATCTTTTTCCCTGTAGAAACTTTTTCCCTGTAGAAAGGTTAAGGAGATAACTACAGACTCTGCTGCTGCAGCTTTCTTTCTTTTTTTTTTTTTTTCCCCTTTTTGTCTTTTTTCGTGTCCGGCAACGGATCG
>NW_007730861.1:28383-31584 GCF_000696425.1 Galeopterus variegatus | reverse complement strand
GCCACCGGGCCGGCCCTGCAGCTTTCTTGAAATTAAAAATAATATTCACTGTCTCCCTCTTTTATTATCCATTTAATTTTCCCCTCAGCCTCAGCTAGAACCTCCGGTGGTTTCAATGGTGTACGTGCAAATGTGACCCAGAATTTCATTTCTGAGGGGTTTGAGCCTCTGTTCACCAAGCCCTTCTCAGGCTGTGGTTAGTTACACGTTCCTATTTAACATAAAAATTGGACAAGTAATTACCTAGAGAGTCCTAAGTAGATCATCCAGGTGCCAAATATATTCCCCCCTCCACCATGGCACAACAGCCATATTTCCTCCTGATGATTGGTATCAATAAACCCTGCCAGGATAGTGACTTTTCTTGCCTGCTGGTCCTTTAACAAAATTTGGATCTTGAAGTGCCTGAGTAGTAGCCATATTTTAAAATTTAATGTGGCACCTGCTCTAAACCAGCAGTGAATAGATTTGCAGGGAAGAGAAACACAAATTCCCCAAGGGGGCCACGTACTCTACCTATCGGGACATGGACATGGCACCATGTCATGGACACTATTCAGAGTATATAATGCATTTTGGAAGAGGCACCCCATCTTCACAGGTTTTGGTCTTTGGATTGGTGTTTCAACTGTCCCTTCAACAGGCCATCCTATTGCTATGTCAAGCTAGCAGCTTCTGGTTGGTGAAGTTTGTGATAGGAGTGATGGAAGTCACCATGATAGGTCCACTGCCCAACTCCTCTGCTGTGAAGTGTGTTCTTTAGTCTGATATGATATTATGTGGGATTCTGTATCAGTGGATCCAACACTTTGTAAGCCCTTTGATGGTGGTTCAGGCAGAGGACCAGGTAGGAAAAGCAAACTCCTATATGGAAGATGTTTTTATTCCAGCCAAATGACTCACTCTCCCTTCCAGGGTGAAATATGTTCAGTGTGGTCAAGTTCCTCTCAAGTGGCTGGTTGGTCTCCTTGAGGAAGGGTGGCCCGTCAGGGACTCATTGTTCCATAAGGTCACCACCATGGTACCACATGGTATACACTTCAGTCTACATGGAACTCTCAGGTTCTCTTACTGTCTTGCTTCTGTGCCTAAGAATAGGAAGCATAGAAATATTTTACAAGTTTGGGAACCCTGCTTCCTAAATTTCTGCATACTATGAAGTTATGCCCTTGTATTCAAAAATGTGGGAAAGTAGGACAGATCTATTGACAGGTAAACGCTCCTTTGAGCCTCTCCCAGTCTGGGAAAACATTCTCTTCTCTCTTGCTTCTTCCTAGAACTCTCTTTTTTCTCTCATGTTTTAAGACATCCAGAATAATCTCCTCAATGAGTTTATGTCTAGACAAATAAAGGAACTGCTCCAGACACCAAACTGCTTCCAATTTTAGCTCTAGAAAAAAGAAGTTCTATTTCCAAGTCAAGGAAATACTAAGGACCTGGACAACTTACTGGAGAGAGAGAAGAAAAATACAGCAAATGAAATACAAGTCAATGCATTAAAATTGTTTTGTCATGTGGTTTTAACTTAAGTGCTCCAGTGCTACAAATGCAACAGACAGGAGAGATTGTGGGAGTATGGCATAGTGGAGTGAGGTGACAGACAGTATGGTCAAGTACCACATAATTAGGATGAGAATTTAGGGGCCAAAAGGTCCCAGAAGATCACCTGATCCAACTCCTCCTTTTACACAAGGGTAATCTGAGTCTCAGAGCTGGAACCAGAATCCAAGGCTCTAAATTATCAGCCCAATCTTCATTTCTAACCCTTATTTCCATGTGTTGGATGACTTCTTGTCTTTGTCCTCTTCTTCTTCCTTTCTTTTTCTTTTCTTTTCTTTTTTTTTTTGTCCAAACACTTAAAAAGAGAGAAGTGCCGAGTTCTTGGCAGGTTGGCTGTAAAATTCATGCTGCAATCTATTTAAGGTTTGGATATTTTTTCCCTGCATGCACATTACCATCAGACCACAAGAACTGTGAGATATGATCTGCAATCATAAATCAGGCTAGAAATACTGAACAAAGGCAGTTTGTGTAGTGAAAATGAATGTATTGGTAGTGCTATGTACCGACAAAAACCCCCCTTTTTTCCTCCCCCTTCCCTGCTAAAGCTGAAAGCTTTTGCATAATAAAAAGTGACCCTTTGAAGCCAGAAGTGCTAGCCTTCCCATACTTGATAAGAATATTCAATTCTTTCATCACCAGACTGGATTTAAAGGAAAATGTAATTTAGACATGGAGACCAGGTAAATAGCTTCAGGGCTCTTTTTGTTTCTGCCCTACCTGCCGGGATTTTTGGCAAAGCATCAAACAGTCTTGCACACCCCAGCCCAGATGCCCATCTAGGGAATGGATGTTATAAAGAGGTTGCCTTCTGTTTGAATTAGCTGACTGATGAGTGAAGACTATCTGACAATGCCATTTTCATTCTCACACTAAAATTACAGTGAATATGTGAACTTGCAAAGATAGGTATATGCAGTATACATTTGTATGTTTTTGCCCATCCAGATTCCACTTCTGTTTTTTCTAATATTAGAACTTCACTTCCCTTTGGGGAAATTATGTGTTCTACATTAAGTGTAGTCTGGCTAGTGCTCTCTGTTGATGTTCCATACAATCTTAGCAAAATAGTAGATCCATAACTCAGGCTTAGCCAAAGAAACTCTAGTGTCATGACACAGGATGAAAAAATGAATGGAGTTGATTATTCTAAGAAGTTGACTCATTGTAGCACGGTGTTATATGATAGTTCTGTAGTAATGGAAATATTGTACATCTGTGCTGTCTGATATGGTAGCCACTAGCCATATGAGAGGATTGACTGCTTGAAATAACAAAGGAATTGAATTTTTAATGACATTTAATTCCAGTTAATTAAAAATAAAATTCAAATAGTCACATTTTGTAGTGACTCCTGTATTGGACAGGATAGTTCTAGCAGAACTCCCTGAAGAAATGATGCTCTGATGAACACTACCTGAATTCCCAGGGCTGCCCTGGTATTTTTTTTCTCCTTCTGATCCAGATTCTTTAGCTTTTCTTTCATTTTGTGAGCCACACTAAACCAATTTATTATAATAATGTCTTCCTTTTCCTAGTAGCTAGAGTGAAAGAACCCTAACTAAAGAGCTTAAATGGGTAAACTGGCTAATTTATTGATGTATGATTAACATGTTCAGTATCTATGTGTTTCAAAAACTA
>NW_007730861.1:26098-27749 GCF_000696425.1 Galeopterus variegatus | reverse complement strand
AAACTGGCTAATTTATTGATGTATGATTAACATGTTCAGTATCTATGTGTTTCAAAAACTACATATGCTAGTCTTTGGGAACAAAAAATACATCCTTACCTTTTGGGAGCTGAAAGTAATGAAAAAATACAGAAATGTAAATGGTAATAATGCAATGAAAGCAATTAAAAATTTACAAAGAATTTCAGAGTCACGGAAGTTTCAATAATGTAGTGCAGTGGGTTGAATAGTGGTCTCTAAAGAGATGTGTCCAACAGAACCTGTGCATGTAATTTTATGCAAAAGTAAGGTCTTTGCAGATGGAATTAAGTTAGGATCTTGAGATGAGATTATCCTGGATCCATCTTAAATCCAAAATAATCTCATCTCAAGATCCTAACTTAATTCCATCCTAAATCCAATGACAAGGGTTCTTATAAAAGACACCCAGAGGAGAGACACAGGGTGAAGAGGGGAAGGTGTATGAAGATGTGAAAAGAGGCTGGTGTTATGCTGCCACAAGCCAAAAAAATGCCTGGAGCCACCAGAAGCTGGACAAGAATGGTTTCTCCCCTAGAGCCTTGGGAGTGAGCACTGTCCTGCCAATACTTTGCTTTTAGACTTCTTGGCCTCCAGAATTGTGAGATAACACATTTGNATTAGCAATCATTTATTGTATGTTCTCAAATAACTAGAAGAGAGGAACTCAAATGTTTTCATTACAAAGAAATTATAAACTTTTGCGATGATGAATATGCTAATTATTCTGATTTGATCATGAAACATTGTATACATGTATTGAAATATAACTCTATGCCCCATAAATATGTACAATTAATATGTATCAGTTAAAAAATAATTAGAAAGGGAGAAGTTAATTTGTCTCTGTCTGTAGATGGCATGATCTTATACACATTACAGAAAACTCTAAAGTGTCCTCCAACAAACTGTTAGAACTAATAAATTCAATAACATTGCAGAATACAAAATCAACATACAAAAATCAGTAATGTTCCTGTACAGTAACAAGAAAATATCTAAAAAAGAAATCAAGAAAACAATCCCATTTGTGGTAGCTATAAAAAAATACTTAGAAGTAAATTTAATCAAGGTGTTGAAAGATCTGTATTATAAAATAGTGATGAAAGAAATTGAAGACACAACTAAAAGATATCTTGTGTTCATGGATAGGAAGAATTAATGTTGTTAAAATATCCATATTATCCAAAGTTATCTACAGATTCAACACAATCCCTATCAAAATTCCAAAGAAAATTTTTACAAAAATAGAAAAAGCAATCCTGAAATTCATTTGGAATGATAAAAGACCTGAACAGCCAAAACAATCTTGAGCAAAAAGAATAAAGCTGGAGGCATAACACCATCCGATTTCAAGATATACTACAAAGTATAGTAATCTAAATAGTGGCCTAAAACAGACACATAGACCAATGGAACAGAACAGAGAGCCAAGAAATAAACACAAACCTTGACGATCAATTGATTTTTAATAAAGATACCAAGAGCACACAGTGAAGAAACGATGTTCTCTACAGTAAACGGTGTTGGGAAAACTGGATACGCACACGCAGAAGAATGAAATGAGACCATATATAAAAAATCAGCTCAAAATGGATTAAAGACTTAAATGTAAGAACTGAAATGGCAAAGT
>NW_007730861.1:21853-25767 GCF_000696425.1 Galeopterus variegatus | reverse complement strand
TCAAAATTCCAAAGAAAATTTTTACAAAAATAGAAAAAGCAATCCTGAAATTCATTTGGAACGATAAAAGACCTGAACAGCCAAAACAATCTTGAGCAAAAAGAATAAAGCTGGAGGCATAACACCATCCGATTTCAAGATATACTACAAAGTATCGTAATCTAAATAGTGGCCTAAAACAGACACATAGACCAATGGAACAGAACAGAGAGCCAAGAAATAAACACAAACCTTGACGATCAATTGATTTTTAATAAAGATACCAAGAGCACACAGTGAAGAAACGATGTTCTCTACAGTAAACGGTGTTGGGAAAACTGGATACGCACACGCAGAAGAATGAAATGAGACCCTTAGCTCATACCATATAAAAAATCAGCTCAAAATGGATTAAAGACTTAAATGTAAGAACTGAAATGGCAAAGTTTCTAGAAGAAAGCATAGAAGAAAATCTCCATGACATTGGTCTGGGCAATTCGTTTTTGGATATGACCTTTAAAGCTCAGGCAACAAAAGCAGAACTAGATAAATGAGATTACATCCAACTAAAAACCTTCTGCATAGCAAAGGAAACAATTAACAGAATAAAAAGGCAAGCTACAGAATGGGATAAAATACTTGCAAAATACATAAGGAACTCAAACAACCCATCAGTAAGAAAACAAATAAAACAGTCAAAAAATGGGCAGAGAACCTAAATGGCCATTTTTCAAAAAAAAAGGCATACACATGGCCAACAGGTATATGAAAAAGTGCTCAACATAACTAATTATTAGGGAAATGGAAATCAAAGCCAAAATGAGATATCACCTCACACCTGTTGGGATAGCTATTATCAAAAAGTCAAAACACAGCAAATGTTGGTGAGGATATGGAGAAAAGGGAACTCTCATAAATTGGAAATTTGTACAGTCATTATGGAAAACAGTTTGGAAGTTCTTAAAAAAATTAAAAACAGAATTACCATATGATTCAGCAATCCTATTTCTGAGTATAAATCCAAAGGATGTAAAATCAGTACGTTAAAAAAAAAAAGAAAAGGAAAGAAAACCTGCACCACCACGGTCATTGCAGCATTATTCACAATAGCCAAGATATGTAATCAACTTATGTGTCTATGAATGGATAGATGGATAAAGAAAATGTGATATATATACACAACAAAACACTATTCAGCCTTAGAAAGAAAATCCTATCACTTGTGCCAACGTGAATGAACGTGGAAGACATTACATTAAGTATAATAAGCCAGGTGCAGAATCAAATGTGCCACAGTCTCACTCATATGTGGAATCCAAAAATGTTGACCTCACAGAGGCAGAGAGTAGAATGGTGGTTATCAGAGGCTAATTGGACGGGAGGATTGGAGAGACATTGGTTAAAGGATAAACAATTTCAGTTAGGAAAAATAAGTTCAAGAGATCGATTGTAAATCATGGCGACTAGAGTTAACATAATGTATACCTGAAAAATAGCTGAGAGTGTTCTCATCATATGAAAATAATCATGTGAAATAAAAACATTTGCTAATGAGCTTGATTTAGTTATTCTGCAATGTATACATCAATCAAAACATCATGTTGTACATCATAAATATATACAATTTGTATGTGTCAATTTTAAAACTAGGTAATATACAAAATTTCAGTTAGGAGGAATAAGTTTAAGAGATCTATTGTACAACATGGGACTGTAGTTAATAACAATATATTGCAAAAATGCTAAATGAGTATATTTTAAGTGTTCTTACCACAAAAATGAAAACTTTTTGAGGTGATGCATATTTTAATTAGCTAGATTTAGCCATTCCACTAATATATATGTCCTTCAAAACATGTTGTACACAATAAATACACAAAATGTTATCTGTCAATGAAAAAAAAATGGAAGGGTTAAAGAAAAAAGAATATTACAAACTAATTAATTTAGTCCTTCAAAACATGTTGTACACAATAAATACACAAAATGTTATCTGTCAATGAAAAAAAAAAATGGAAGGGTTAAAGAAAAAAGAATATTACAAACTAATTAATTTTAAAAAAATTGTATTTGAAATAGCAAATCTTACTTATGTGGGTAAATGTTCATGCTGAGAAAGACTGAGAAGCTCCTAGAGGTCCATGATCAACAGCAGACCTGCCAGGTGTGAAGACTAGCAGATCCGTAGACAAAGTGAGATTATCATGTCAAACTGGAATATAGGCTATAATTTGACACACATGGAGGAGGTCACTGTAGGTACACAGGGGATTATGTCCAACCGGACAGACTGATGGGCCTTATTCTTAGTGTGCAGTGCACATTGTCTCTCCCTTTCTCTCAAAGACACTCACATACAGTTATACACACATAGAAACACTCAGGCCCACGTCTCTGGGGTGCGGAGTTCCTGAAGTGTCCCTCTTTATCCTCGCATGAAGATAGCCAGCCTAAGGCTGAATTCTGAAACCGTTTGCCCTGTTTTCAGCCCCTTTGGTTCCTGTTCTACCTGCGGGAAATGCACAGCCTCCTTTTCTCTCTCATCATCCCTCTTCTCTCGGACTCCAGGTATTATTTACGGTCGTTATTTCAACTACTAAAATCTCTCCAGCCCCAACTTAAAAATAAAAGCTCTGGCATCATTGACCTGAATTTATCTGAAATGTATTTAGTCTCCACTCCATGATGTAACACCCCCAATATTATTATCTGTACCTCTAGCCAAAGATTTGTCCTATTAAAGGAACCTCCAAAACTAAAGAAGAAGTTTAACTCTTGAAAAAGTTGGGAGGTTTAAGTGCTAAGGAAATTCATATCCTAATGGCTGATAGGCAAACAGAAGTTTTGGGTTTAAGATTGAAGTCTTGTGTCTTTAACTAGACATATTAGATCATAGACTGTTATTATTACTTTTGTTACTATGCTTATAATAGTGCTAAGAAATGATGGCTAAATTGTTATGGTGTTAAGGAAAGTTGTTGATGCTAATCAGACAGGTTTATCTTCTGCATTTGATGGCTTGGGATCTTAAGAAGTTATATTCCTTTTCCACTGTAAGAAAAAATACATACATAAATATGATAAAATGAGAAATTTGGGGAATTTTTATCCTTCAGTGAGTTTCATAGTTTTAATGCCTTTGACTGCCATTTAAGCTAGTAGGTATTTGAGGTTTGTTTTCTCATAAGGATTCAGTCCTGTCTCTTGTGGCTTTCACTTCCACCTGGTTATATCAATTCTCCTTTTAAAATTTTTTCTGTCTTAGAGGAGTAACAGGGCAAACTCCTTTTCTCCTACAGCTTTAAAAAAAAATAGTTGTAATATAGCTATGTATTTGATTGGAACTGTCCACTTCTATGAAATTCTTGTGGTTTGGAAAATGCGATGGTCTTATTTAATGTGGTAAGGAAATCCCTTCTGCTGAGTGATTGCGATCTTGCTATTACATCTGCAATATCTTAGAAATGGGTGGCAATGTCAAGGCTCCTGGAAGATTTATCAGCTGTTCCCATTGCTAAGAATATAAGCTTTCTCTTCATTTTGGCATACAAAGTGATATGAGTTCCAGAGCACTACTCTGTCTTTATTTTACTTATGTATTTGTTTATTTATTTTTTATCAAAGCATAATTGATTACATGTATTTTTGGGGTACAGTGCTGACTACCATCACCTATGTACATGTGTTGATCAAATCAATATTATTAACATATTCATTTTCACAAACTGTAATTATACTTTATGCTCTTTACCCTGCCTCTCCCCAGCACTGCCTCTCTTCCCCTCAACTCTAGTAACCACAGCCACAGTTTTCTTCTCTCCTTCTGAGAGATCAACATATTATTTTCCTTCCTTCCTTCCTTCCTTCCTTCCTTCCTTCCTTCCTTCCTTCCTTCCTTCCTTCCTTCCTTCCTTCCTTCCTTCATTCCTTCCTTC
>NW_007730861.1:9644-21138 GCF_000696425.1 Galeopterus variegatus | reverse complement strand
CCTCCCTCCCTCCTTATCTCCTTCCCTCCCTCCCTCCCTTCCTTCCTTCCTTCCAGTAGTTGAGTTTTGCTATTCATCTTTCCCTGGACTTGGCTTTTGCAAAAAACAACAAAATCATTGCAGCACTAAGTGGAAAAACTTATGAAGAATTTAATCAAACATCTTTCACACACACAAAAAGAAAAGAACAGTCTTACTCTGTCATGTTTTACAAATGGTGTATTTTCTCTTTCTAGCTAATCAGACACCAGGGATGCTCCTATGAGTTGGTGAGTGCAATGCAGAGTCTGATTCAGTTGACATTTATTGAGCAAGAACTGTGTGCCAGACACTGCCATGTATCTAATAATATTGTTTAATCACACACAATAACTGTAGCTACAATGTACAATTGACAATTATGTGCCAGATGAGCTTTGCTCATTTATCGATGTTGCCCAAAGCCATGCAGTCAGTAAGTGCTGGAGATAAGATTTGGTCCCCATTTTAATTAGTTCTTTAACCTTACTCAATGCTACTTGACCAAGAACAAATAGGGTAATTTGACTTTCCCCTGATTTGTACCTTCTGAATTTAAATTACCAATAACTATACTAAAACTGATTCAACTGTTTGGATCATAAAAACAGTTCATTGTCTTTAAGTGACCTCTGCAGTGTGCAAATACTCTTGAGAGGCCTTAATTCTTTATTGGCTAGACGTACAGGAGGATGAGATTTGATACAGGCCCTGGGACAATGGGATGTATGTATAGTGTGCAGGAGTGTATGAGTGATTGTCTTAGTGATGGAGAAAAGAGTCATTGCAAAGAAAACTGAAGGAATCCAAGGCAAGCCCCTGGAGCTCCATAACATAGCTCAATTTCTCTTCTGCCTTGTGTCTAATCAGAAATGTTCCACCAAGACAACTTACAGGTCCTTGGTGTGGATTTATTGTAAAATCTTCCTTTAATTTCCTTTTATTCCTTCAACTGTTTCCAGTTTCTGTGCCTTCTTTCATCAGCTTAGTTGCCTGAGTCAAGTGTTTGTACTTTTCTTGCAGTTTTGAAGGCATCCTGCACAACACTTTACATGTGGCAATATTCAACATAATAAACTTATCCAAAGTTTAATTCTTCCAGGGTAAGTACTTTCACAGTGTCTATCCAAGTTGACTATGAATCTAATTATCCTAATTTTTATCACAGTAACTGAGGGTGGATAGAAAATATATCCCCAGGAGATATTCACCTAGTGAAATGCGTGACTGAATGAGCAAGGGTCCAAAAGCAGGAATTTGAATGTAATTTCCAGAGCCCATTTTCATTTATTTAAGTTGGTGTTAGCATTGGTGTCAGTTCTCGCAAAATCATACCTAGCAAGACAACAGACCCATGTTTGAAATCTGGTTAGGTTAACTGCGTGAAAGATGTAGAGCTGGGAAAGTGAGAATGAGAACATCAGAGAAGTGAAATCTATTTAATGAACAAGTATTTATTCTGTCCCTAGCACTGATCTAGGCAGTGTGGATTGGGCTAGTGCTATGGGAAATTTTCAAGTAACATCATGTTTCTCCTGTGTCACAATTCTCCCCTCATTGGTGCCCTTTTCCTAAAATAATTTGATTCAGGCATTTTTATTTTGAGGTGTTTATCCAGACCTCTTTCAAGTTACTACTGATAAGGAATTTTGGAGATATATTTTCTAGCAGTATTTGTAATTTTAAATAATTCCTGAAGACCAAGTGGATCAATGGGAAGGATATAATCTTTAGAATGAGACAGACATACGTTTTTATCTCTGTTTTACTACTTAATGTACCTGTGCTTTGGGGTAATTTATTTATCTTCTCTGACCCTGGCGAGACAGGCATACGTTTTTATCTGTTTTACTACTTAATGTACCTGTGCTTTGGGGTAATTTATTTATCTTCTCTGACCCTGGTATATTACGTTTTTATCTCTGTTTTACTACTTAATGTACCTGTGCTTTGGGGTAATTTATTTATCTTCTCTGACCCTGGTATATTCTGAATGTTGTGTCCCCCAAAATTCATATGTTGAAATGTAATCACCAATGTAATGGTGTTAGGAGATGGGGCCTTTGGGAGATGATTAGCCATAGGGTAGAGCCCACGTAAAAGAAACCCCAGAGAGCTGCCTTGCCCACTTTCCATGTGAGGACAGAGAGAAAGCGACCTCTGTAAAGCCAAAAGCTGCCTCTCACGGACACTAAATCTGCCTAGATCTTGGACTTTCCAGGCTCCCGAACTGTGGGAAATAAATTTCTGTTTTTTATAAGCTAGCTAGTCAATGGTATTTTGTTATAGCAGTCTGAATAGAATCATACATATCCCCAGTGTCTTCATCTGTAAAATGGAGATAAATTCCTTATGGGTAGGTGTGAAGTGTGAATATTAAATAAAATAATGTATGTATCATACACATTGCACAACATAAGGGCTCCATAAATAACTCTAGCTGTTGTGCTCTTCTATTTAAATCCCTCAAGACAGAGCTTAGAATATATTAAAATCATAGTAATTCTTATTTTGTTTCTTTTCCCCTTAATATTCAAGGTGTGAATCTAGTGGCAGAATTTCTGTCCTTGTAACAAGTAGAGGCAGACACAAATTTTGTTCAAACAGAAGAGTAGAAAAAGAAAGAAAAGTTGAGCATACATTCTGAGAAGCTTCAAATCCAAGCAGGTGTGACCTTAAATTCACTTTAGGGTAAGCTCTGTTCTGTTAGTCAAAGATTTCAAAAAGGAAGTTTTTCATTCACTTACTATCTTAAAATTTTTCTGTGCAGGGAGGAAATAGGCATTCTCTTGACATTTTTTATTTTGGTAACTAGATAAGACCCATGTACCTAGATGTGCAAATTTGACTCATACTATACCTAAAGTGTTTGGAGAAACTGTAGCTTCTTTTCTTTGTCGATAGCTAATTAAGTTTCCCTCTCAATAACTAACTGTCCATAGTTTAGTTGTGGGGGTAGGTGGGGAGGGATTTTTTTTAGTCATTTCCTGCTTCAAATGTCATCTGTTCCTACAATTTATATGGTCTTTTCAGTTTTTGCTCAGAATTCCTAGGGAAAAAATAAAAAGGGCTTTCAGATTTTAGTTCTTCCTTACAATTGAAGCTTCTCTCGAAGACGGTGGCTGAATATTTGGGGGTAAAATACAACTTACATGAAATCATGGAGGAGGAAAGCACTTGGGGAACTTGGGGATAATGCCATCTCTTTCCACTAGTCTCAGGCACAATGTCCTTTTTCCTCCCTGGCTGCAGCTTGCTCATCTGGTATCCATGGCTGGAGGGTGTAGCTAATGTAACTGACAGTACCCCTTTCCTTCCCAGGCCTGGCTGACCCGGCTTCACCTTAGCTCCAGCTTGGGCTATTGGCTCCTCTTAGATCTAGCTGCAACTCCCTTTCCACCAAGTGCCAGAAGTCTGAGCTACCACTCTCACACAAAGCCATTTTGTCTCACTCTTGAGATCCCTTCTGTAGGTTCCCTAACCAGACTTTCACCTATTTCTAGATCCTATCTATGCCTTACAGGTATCATCAGCAAGCTCATGATCATGGAGCCTAAGTGCTTTTTAGTGACTGACCATCTAGAGCCATCAGATTTATATTTTCCAGCTGTGCCTATGAGGCTTTATCTTTCCATAATTCCATAAGAAGAATGGGTAACACCCTTGGTACCACTGCCACTTGCCTCATTAAATCTACTTTTCTAAGCTGAAGTAGGCAAAGACATGTGCCTCTATTTTCTCTCCTACCTTTCTCTCTCCTTCTTCCTCTCACATTCCCCAGGACCCAATTGTGCAGGATTTTCCTTGCATCAAACTCCAGTATTAATAACAAATCTAAATTATGAGGAGTATTTTATCTACTTTACAGGGCATACTCTATAATCTGTGTCTTTCCACTTTAGCTCATAATTTGTTAAATTACAGCCAAAGGAATGCAACAATTTCTTTCTCCAGCAAGCCTGATTTTCTTGCCTATTGGTATGCCGAAGAGGTTGGGACTGATTCTTTATTGCTTGAGAACACTGTGATTCATATGATTCATTTAAGTAGAAGGTTGCAGTATGGTCCTGACAAGAGGGGATGCTAAAATGCATTTATAATATAGTTGTGAAGAATTATCTCCATTACCTATGACTTCATTTTGAAAACCTAATGGCTCTTTCACTGTTTTTGCAAATTAATTTTGAAAAATGAACAAATCACATATTAAATCAGTATGTTAATTTGTTCTTTACTGTTAATGCATAATATTATGGAGAACAAGGATTGTGATAAAAAAAAATGTGTCCTAGCACAGTATCTGTTATGTAGGAGGCCCTCAATAAATATTTATTGAGAGGAAGTAGAGGAGGGTGGAGCAAGATGCCTGACTAGAATTGTCTGACACTTGCCCCTGACACCTACCCCCCTGCCAAAAAAAGAGAACAAAGCAACAAACAACTATATTTTGACCAGAGTGACTGAAGAAGTGCTCTGCAGATCACCAGGGAAGTGACAAATTCCTTGTGGAGTGCAGAAAACAGGGATAGCACCATAGAGAGTAGAGCAAGTCATCCAGCCTCTGTCTCACCACAGGGACTGGCTTGGAGTCAGGTGGACAGATGCTTAGCTGGAAAAACCACAGCTGTTTCCACTGCCACTACAAACACCAGCAATCCCTGCCACAGGAGAGTCCCCCAGTCCTCATAGGCCCCAAACTCAGTTAGAAAGTAGCTTGGAGTTTATGCAGCTACGTGGCCTCATGGTCCAAGCTAGGTAGAGGAATTCTCCCTCCCAACCTAAGTGACTATGACATGGCACAACAGCACCTTGAAACTGAACCTGTGGCCTGACCTGGGGGCTGATAGAAGCTAACTCCCTCCATCTTGAGGCCCCATGTTCATTCTACCACATTCACAAGGATGCTGGCAGGACCATGAGCTCAGCTGACTGGAGCCCAGGCCAGATAGACTGAGGCCCCTGCATCTGAGCCCACAGGCACTCTCCCCAATCCCGAAGTGAGCGGGTAGACCTGCTCAGTATGGAAGCCACCAATAAGCTGCAGTCCACCATATTCATGTGCACCTGCCCTGCACAACCTGTGGGCTTGCTGAGCCTACAGGTGCCTGTTCCAGCCAACAGCCAGCCAAGTGGTAGCTCCACCTCCCCCATGGCACTCCACATAATCCCTGTGGCCTGTTTTACTGGTGTATGCCTGCTTCTTGGCTGACAGCATATTGAGTGGTGATTCCAAGTTCTCTGGCAGACCTCCATAGAGCCACCTAACTCTGCTGTGCCCATACACACCAGCCTCCATCAAGGCAGTGGTATCCATTCATTTGACAGGCCTTTAAAGAACTGCTTGACCATCCCCCTACATCTTGCACCCAGGCTCACTTGTTTCTTGCCCAAAAGCTCATCAGACAGTGTAACACCTCCTGAGAGAATGAACCTCAGAGGTGCATGCCCATACCTGGCCTGATAACTGGTCAGGCAGTGAATATGAGCTCTGAGAGACCACCTAACAGCCAGTTGGCCTTCTGTACCTTCACACAAATGGCTCAACAATGAGCCCAGAGTCTCCAACCCAGAAAAACAGTGCAAGTATTGGCACAATCTCCTGCAGACATTGCTGAAGAGAATTACAGCCAAGGAAACTGTACAGATACTATACCACTGAGTCCACCCAGAACCAAAGTCAACACCACATATACAACAGACACCCCAGGATTCACCTACAGGAAAGAGTCATTTCTACATAATCCATTCCATAAAATTGGGAAAAGTGACTATTCAATTAGATGCACAGATGTCAATGTAAGGAAGCAACACACATGAAAAAGCAAGGAAACATGGTGCACCCAAAGGAACACAGTGAGTCTCCAGTAACAGATGCTGAAGAAAAGGATGGTTGCAAAACACCTGTAAAGGAATTTCAAATAATGATTTTAAGGAAACTCAATGAGATATAAGGGGATACAGACAAATAGTTCAATTAAGTTAGGAAAACAATTCATGATATGATGAGAAATTTAACAAAGAGATAGATATCATTAAAAAGAACCAAACAGAAATCTTGGAGCTGCAGAATTCAATGAATGAAATAAAAATGCAATTGAGAGCTTCAGCAACAGACTAGATCAAGCAGAAGAGAGAATTTCTGAACTTAAAGACAGGTCTTTTGAAGTGGCCCAGTCAGAGGTTTTTTTTAAAAAAAAAGAATGCAGAAAGCCTACAAGACTTGTGGGACACCATTAAGTGAACAAATGTTGAATAATAGGTGTTCCAGAAGGCAAAGAGATTGAGAAAGGAACAGAAACTGTAATGAAATAATAGCTGAAAATCTCCCAAGTAATGGGAAAGATATGGATATTCAGGAAGCTCAAAAGTCTCAAATTAGACTCAACCCAGAAAGATATTCTCTGAGGCACATTATAATCAAACTGTCAAAAGGCAAAGACAGAAAATTCTAAAAGCTGCAAGAGAAAAGCATTAAGTTGCATTTAAGGAAATCCCCATTAGGCTATTAGCAGGTTTCTCAATAGAAACCTTGCAGACCAGGAGAGAATGGGATGATATATTCAAAGTGCTGAAAGAAAAAAAAAAAAAAACATGAGAAAAAAACGTTTCAGCCAATAATACTTTATCCAGCAAAGTTATCCTTCAGAAATGAGGGAGAAATATAGACCTTCTCTGACAAGCAGAAGCTGAGGGAATTCATCACTACTAGACCATCCTTACAGAAATTCTTAAGGGAATGTACAATTGGAAATGAAAGACAATAATTAGCATAATAGAAACTTTAAAAAATACAAAATTCAATAGATATGGTAAGTTTGTAATTCAAACTCCAAGGTAAATTCATAATTCAAACTCAGAATATTCCCATATTCCCATAAAGTAATGGTGCTGTGTAAATCCATCAGTTCTCTAATATAAAGCTTTCAAGTCAAAGTGGTCAAAACCAACAATAGCTACAACTAATGGCTAAGGAATATACAATAGATACAAATGTAAACTAAGGCAACAAAAATACAAATTGGGAGGGGGGAATCTATAGTATTTTCATGTTACATTACTATCAGTTTATGATAGTTTATTATAACTATATGTCTCTTTACATTAGACCCAAGGTAGCCACACACACACACACACACACACACACACACACACACACACACACACACACACAAATAAATAAATAAAAATACAGTGGATACATAAATGAGGAGAAAGAAAATAAACCTCAGCACCAGAAAACCACCAATCCACAGAGGTAAATAGCAATAGTAAAAGTAAAAAAGCTAAGGATTAAACTCTCCAATTAAAAGACATAGAATGGCTGAATGGATAAAAAATGAGACCCAGTGATACATTGTCTACAAGAGACTTACCTAACAACTAAAGATAAGCATAGACTGAAAGTGAAGGGCTGGAAATAGATATTCCATGAAAATGGAAACCAAAAGTTAGCAGGAGTGCCCATACTTATATTAGATAAAATAGATTTTAAATCAAAAACTGTAAAAAGAGGTAAAGAAGGTCATTGTATAGTGATAGTGGTATCAATTCAACAAGAGAATATGACAATTATTGATATATATGAACCCAACACCTGAGCACCCAGATATATAAAGCAAACATTAGACCTAAGGGGAGAGAAAAATTGCAATTCAATAATAGGAGACTTCTTTACTCCATTTTCAACAATGAGCAGATAATCTAGATAGAAGATAAACAAAGAAACATCTGACTTAATAAACAACCTAACACTGCACATAAAGGAACTAGAAAAACAACAACACGTTGAACCCAAAATTGGCAGAAGGAAAGGAATAATTAAGTTCAAAGGAGAAAGAAATAAAATAGAAACTAAAAAAAAAACAATTGAAAAGAACAACAAAACAAGGAGTTGGTTTTTTAAAAAGATAAGCAGAACTGGCAAACCTTTAGCCAAACTAACCAAGAAAAAGAGAGAAGATTCAAATAAATAAAGTCAGATATATAAAAGGAGACATTACAACTGATGCCATGGAAATACATTGGATCTTAATAGTCTATTATGAACAACTATATGCCAGCAAATTTGATAATATGGAAGAAATGGATAAATTTCTGGACACATACAGTCTAACAAGATTAAACAATGAAGAAATAGAAAATCCAAATAGATCAATAACAAGTGAGGAAAATGAGTTGGTAATAAAAAGTCTTCCATTAGAGAAAAGGCCAGGATCTCATGGCTTCACTGCTAAATTCCACCAAGTATTTAAAGAAGAGCTAATACCAACTCTCTTCAGATTATTCCAGAAAATTGTGGAGGAGGAAATAATTCCCACTCATTTTATGAGGGCAGATTACTGTGATTTCAAAATTGGACAAGGACACACACACACAAAAAGGAAATTACAGGCCAATATACCTGATGAACATAGAAGCAAAAATTCTCAACAAGATACTAGCAAACAGAATCTATATCACATTAATAAGATCATTCACTATGATCATGTGAGGTTTATCCCAGGGATGATGGGATGGTTTAACATATGAAAATCAATAAACATGGTACACCACATTAACATAAATAAAGACAAAAACCATAGGATCATTTCAGTTGATGCAGAAAAAGCATCTGACAAAATTCAGCATTCATTTATGATAAAAACACTTAACAAACTAGATATTGAAGGTATGTACCTCAATATAGTAAAGACCATATATGACAAGCCCACAGCTAACATTGTGCTGAATAGGCAAATGCTAAAGACTTTCCCTCTTAGATCAGGAGCAGGGCAAGGATGCCCACTTTCACCACTTCTATTAAACATAGTACTGGAATTCCTAGCCAGAGGAAGTAGAAAATATAAATAAATAAAAGGCATCTAAATTGGAAAGGAAGAAGTCAAACTGTCCTGTTTGCAGATGACATGATCTTCTATGCAGAAAATCCTAAAGACTCCAACAAAAAACCATTAGAACTAATAAAAAATTCAGTAAAATTACAGGATACAAAATCAACATACAAAAGTCAGTAGCATTTTTTGTACTAATAACAATCTATATGAAACAGAAATCAAGACAACAATTCCTTTTATAACTACAAAAACAAATTAAATACCTAGGAATAAACTTAAACAAGGAGCTCTACAATGAAAACTATTAAACTTTGAAGAAAATAATTGAAGAGAATATAAATAAATGGAAAGATATTCCATGTTCATGGATTGGAAGAATTAATATATTTAAAATGGATATTATACCCAAAGCAATCTACAGAGTTAGTACATTCCCTGTCAAAATACCAATGACATTCTTCACTAGAATAGAAAAAAACAATCCTAAAATTCATATGAAACCAAAAAAGACCCTGAATAGCCAAAGAAATCTAGAAAAAAATAGGAACAAAGCTGGAGGCATCAAGCTACCTGACATCAAATTATACTGCAATGCTATAGTAACCCAAACTATGTGGTACTGGCATGAAAACAGACACAAAGACTCATGGGACATAAAAGAGAGTCCAGAAACAAATTCACACACCTACAGCCAACTGATCTTTGACAAAGGTGCCAAGAATACACAACAGGGAAGAGGCAATCTCTTCATAAATTGTTCAAGTAAAACTAGATATCTACACGTGGAAGACTGAAATTAGATCCCTACCTCTCACCATATACAAAAATCAACTCAAAATGGATTAAATATTTAAATGTAAAACCTGAAGCTATGAAACTACTAGAAGAAAACGTAAGGGAAAAAATCCATTACATGGGTCCAGGAAAGGACTTTTTAAATGCGTTTCCAAAAGCACAAGCAATTATAGCAAAAATAGACAAGTAGGATTACATCAAACTGAAAACCTTCTGTATATCAAAGGAAACTGTTAACAGAATGAAAAGACAACCTACAGAATGGTAGAAAATATTTGCAAATTATACATCTGACAAGGGATTCATATCAAGAATATATGAGGAACTTAAACAACCCAACAGCAAAATAAAATAAAATAAAATAAAATAATAAAAGGAAAATGACTTAATTGCGAAATGAGAAATGTGTAAAGGATCTTAATAGATATTTCTCAAAAGACATACAAATGGCCAACAGGGATATGAAAAATGCTGAACATCAGGAAAATGAAAATTAAATCAATGAGATACCACCTCCTTCCAGAGGCTATTAGAATGGCTATTATCAAAAAAACAAGAGAAAGCAAGTATTGGTGAGGATGTGGAGAAAAGGAAATATTTGCATGCTCTTGGTAAGAGTGTAAACTAGAGCAGCCATTATGGAAAACAGTATGGAGTTTCCTCAATAAATTAAGACCAAAACTACCATTTGATCCAGCAATCTTACTACCGGGTATATACCCAAAGGAAATAATGTCAGTTTGTCAAGGAAATATCAGCACTGCCATGTTTATTGCAGTTTATAGCCAAGATTTATAGCCAAGATATGTAATCAACCAAAGTGTCCAACAGATGAATGAATAAAAAATGTGGAACATATATACAATGGAATACTCTTCAGCCGTAAAGGAGAATGAAATGTCATTTATAGTAACACGGATGGACTTGGAGAACATTATGTTAAGTGAAGTGTTTACCTCCTAAATGTACCACCTCTTAATACCACTAAAATGGAGATTGTTTCAACATGAATTTGGAAGGGGTTATATTCAAACCATAGCAATAGAGGAAAGGAGCCTCTGATGGGTTAGGCCTGATCTCATGCCCATCCTTAAGGTCAGGGTCAGCACCATCAGAACACGAAAAATGTGCTCTAAGGCTGATGAAGAGGAAGAGGATTATGGAATGATTTGCCCATATGTTCATTACAGGGCTGCTCCTTCCCTTAATCTTGGGCATTGGGCCAGGCCACTGGGAAGTTCATGAAGACTCTCTTTTTTTCTGGGGAAGAGAAGGCTGTGTATTTCTACCTCTAGAAGTCTCACAAATCTTTCTGGCCTGGTATAAATACATGGTGGTGCCTGCCAATTATTTTGTCTTATACTGGTTTCTGTAGAAATCAGAGCTTGAGTCAGAGGCACAGAAAGACAAATACCACATGATCTCACTCATGTGAAATCTAAGGGAAAAAAAGTTGATACTATAGAGGAAGAGAATAGAATAGTGGTTACAAGAGACTGGTGGGAGTTAGAGGAGAGGGAAAACAGGGAGAGGTTGTCAATGGGTACCAAATTATAGTTAGGAAGAAAAAGTTCTGATGTTCTATTGCACAGTAGGGTAACTATGTTTAATAGCTAAGTTTTGCATATTTCATAGTAGCTAGAGGAGGGGCTTTTGAATGCGTTCACCACAAATAAATGATAAATGCTTGGGATTATCACGCAACATGTATGTATCATATCAGATTGTATCCCATAAGTATGTAAAATTACAAATGGGGTGATTGATACACTAACTACCTTGAGCTGATTATCACGCAACATGTATGTATCATATCAGATTGTATCCCATAAGTATGTAAAATTACA